>NC_061850.1:28847982-28880482 GCF_019202785.1 Penaeus chinensis | reverse complement strand
TGTGTGTGTGTGTGTGTGTGTGTGTGTGTGTGTGTGTGTGTGTGTGTATGTGTACACACATATGTACACACGCGTGCACACACGCTCGCACAGACATACACTTACGCACATACACACATACATGCCCATGCACATACAGGTACATGCTCACACATTCACACACATCCATGCACTCAAAGACGTACACGCATATGCATACACACACGCAGTCGTATACACACATATATGTACGCACAAACACACACATATACGAAAGCACAAAGACACATACACACACGCGCGCGCGCACAGACACACACACACGCGCGCGCGCGAACACACACACATACGTACACACACATACACACACAGACACTTACGCATATACACACATACACGCCAATGCACATACAGGTACACGCACACACATTAACACACATCCATGCACTCAAAGATGTACACGCATGTGCATATACACACGCAGTCGTACACATACATTCACACACATATGTACGCACAAACACACATATGTACGAAAACACAAAGGCACATACACACACACATACGCGCACACACACACACATACTCAGACACACACACATACACACACAGACACACACATACACACTCTCTCTCTCTCTCTCTCAAATAAAATATTATTAAAGTAAATAATGATAACATCTGCAATGATAACAATAACAAAAATAATCTAGCCACTGGGAGGGCAAGCCAGCCTGAGTCAGTGCCGGCCCCAAGCCCGGGTCAATAGATGGCGTCAGGAAGGGCATCCGGTCATATAAATATCTGCCGGGGATATCAATAGATAGTTAAAAGTATAAAATGAAAAAGAAAATAACAAATATGCGATATGGAATCAATGTGCGAAATTGACGACGAAATATATATATATATATATATATATATATATATATATATATATATATATATATACACATATATATATATATATATATATATATATATATATATATATATTTATATATATAAATATATATAGATATATATTTATATATGTATATATATTAAAAATGTATATATACATATTTGATTTTTATAACTATATTATACTTATAACTATATCATGATTATTGTAATCATATTATTAACAATTTGATTATTATAATTACAATTACTATAACTATTATTATCTTTACCATTCTTATTATAATCAATTTTGTTATTGTAATCATTATCATCATCCTTATCAGTATCATTATCATTATCATCATTCTCAAGACGAGATCGGGCTGGAGCCTCTAGTTGCAGGCATTTTACGACAGGCGCGGCGGGGAATTGAACTCGGGACCATGAGAGTCGGAGGCCAGTGCTCTAACCACTGGACCATCGTGGCAGCCTTAAAAAAATATATCTGATAAGGGGGAAAGCGCGAACGCTGTCCCCTTTATTTTAATACTTATTGTTATTTTTATTAGTGGTATTATCATTATTATTATCACCATTATTATTACTATTAGTATCATCTTTATGATTATTTTTATTGTATTATCATTATCATTCTTGCTATTATCATTATCATTATTACTATCATTATTATTATTATTATTATGATCAGTATTTTTTCATCATTATTATTATTATGATCAGTATTTTTTCATCATTATTATTACAATTATAAGCATTTTTTTAACCCTTACTATTATCATTATTATCATTACCAATATTGCGATTATGACTTATATCATTATCATTATTAAAATTGTGATTATCATAATTGTCGTCATCATTGTTATTATCATTATTATCAATTTTGTTATTGCAATCCTTTTCGTTATTATTGTTATTATTATCATTAATATCTTCATTATCGTCATTATCACGTGTATTATCTTTATTTATCATTATTTTCATCATCATTATTATTACTATTACAATTATTATTATTATTATTATTATTATTATTATTATCATTATCATCATTATTATTATTATTATTGTTGTTATCATTAGTGCTATCATTGACATTGCGATTATTATTATCATTATTTTTATTATGCCAATCATCCCAATCATCATCATTGATAATCTTATTAAGGATAATCATATTATTTTTACTATCATTATCATTATAATTATCACGTTCATTACTATTATTATTATGATGATTATTATTATTATCATCATAATAATCATCACTATTATCCTGTTATTGTTATTACCATTATCATTAATATTATCGTTGTTCTATTAGCACCTTTATTATATTTTCATTATTATTTTTATCATTATTATTATTATTTCTATTATCTTTATCATTATCATTATTATCATCACCATCATTAATCATTATCATGATTTTTATTATTATTACTGTTATTATCATTGCCTTATCATCATTATTATCTTTATAATCATTAATGTTATCATGACACTTATTATCATTTTTCTTATCATCATTATCATTATTACAATTCTGCTTTCAATATTATTATTAATATTACCGTTATTAGTATTAGTAGTATTATGATTTATCTCATTATTTTTATTATCATTATCATTACTATTATAGTTATCCTTTTTATTACCACTATTTTTCATTATTATTATTATCATGATGATTATTATCATTGTCACTGTTATCACATATTATTGTGATATTTATTACCATTATTTTTATTATTATTATCACTACGATTATTATATATTATCATTATTAGTATTATCATTGTAATTATTATTCTCATATTTTTATTATAATATCATAATTATTATCCTTTTTATTTTGTTAACTATTACTATTATTGTTATTATTATCATTATCATAATGGTTATCATTTCTTTTATTATTAATTTTATTATCATAATTTTCATTATTGTTATCATTATTTTCATTATTTTTACCGCTAAATCATTATTTATTTATTCATCTATTTTTCATAATAATAATAAGAAGAAAAAGAAGAAGGAGAAGAATATTGATTATTTTTATTATTATTATCATTATTATTATTATTATTATTATTATTATTATTATTATTATTATTATTATTATTATTATTATTATTATTATCATTATTATCATTGTTATACACACACATATATATAGGCATTTAAATATGCGTACACACACACTCACACATGCATACATATATATATATATATATATATATATATATATATATGTATGTATGTTTATATAAATATATAAATATATATATATATATAAACATACTTTATTTTCTCTTTTTTCGACTGACATTACCTCCACTACATGACATAGGCCTCTCTCATTGACTATTGAGAGGTTGTTTGGCAGTGCCATCCTTGCCTGATTGGATGTCCTTCCTCACCAACTGCGGTTCCCTACGACACCTGCGTAGGGAATCAAAATTGTTATTATCATAATTATTGTCATCATTGTTATTATTAGTATCAATTTTGTTACTGGAATCCTTATCGTTATTATTGTTATTTTTATCATCATTATCACGTATATTACCATAATTTATTATTATTTTCATCATCACTAGTGACATTGCCACTAGTCGGACCGCAGGCATTTTTCGACCGCCGCGGCGGGGAATTGAACTCGGGACCATGAGAGTCGGAGGCCAGTGCTCTAACCACTGGACCACCGTGGCAGTCCTGAAAAATATCTCTGAGTAGGGGGATAGGGCTAACGCTGTCCCCTGCTAACGAAACTTGCGCACTCGAGTTCATCACACCTGGGTTATTCGCAGGGGTCAGCGCCACCAGGTGAACCTCGCCCTGGGAGAACCGCCTTCGTGACCACGGATGTATTTTTGTACATCTGGCAATCTCTTTCACGTAAACTTAGTGGAAATAGTATTTTTAGGAATGAGTCGAAAGCAATAGATTTTTGTTATACAGAGTGTCATTGGCAGAATGTAATTAACCAATAAGACTGGTAGTAGCAATATCTTTTTAAACTACGTAAGCCGTTTGATCATATATATTTTTCTTGTTTTTCAAATCAGTGATTAGAAAACATGTAGATATACAAGCATATGTATACACGCACACACACACACACACATACATATACATATACATTATCTTGCGCAAACGCACATACCCTTGCACATACACGCACATGCACACACCTATGCACTCACACGTACACGCAATGAAGAGGAAGAAGAAGGAAGTGCCTGCGGGGAGGGTCTTGGCAACATTTAAGGATTTGTGCAACATTATCAATTGAGGACGCGGTGACCGAGTGGTTAGAGCATCAGACCTAGATTCGTCGTCAGATCCAGGTTCTCGAGTTCGATCCCCGGCCGGCGCGCTGTTCCCTTGGGCAAGGAACTTCTCATTGGTGGCCCTGTTTTAAATGACCATATTCATTCCTGGTAAATGTAATTTTACATAAATATTTCTCTGTGACTTAAATTAATTGTGTTAATATATATATATATGTGTGTGTATATAAGTATGTCTCTAACGTACAGGTATATGTATATCAATATGTGTGTCATATGAAAATTCCATCAGGTCACAGGTATCAGGTGCTTCCAACAGGTACCGAAGGGAAGCGAAGCAAGAAGGATAAAGAAGAGCGACATCTATGCACTCACACGTACATGCAATGAAGAGGAAGAAGAAGGAAGTGCCTGCGGGAAGGGTCTTGGCAACATTTAAGGATTTGTGCAACATTATCAATTGAGGACGCGGTGACCGAGTGGTTAGAGCATCAGACCTAGATTCGTCGTCAGATCCAGGATCTCGAGTTCGATCCCCGGCCGGCGCGCTGTTCCCTTGGGCAAGGAACTTCTCATTGGTGGCCCTATTTTAAATGACCATATTCATTCCTGGTAAATGTAATTTTACATAAATATTTCTCTATGACTTAAATTAATTGTGTTTATATATATGTATATATATGTGTGTGTATATACCTATGTCTCTAACGTACAGGTATATAGGTACAGGCGAGGGAGGGAAGGCGAAAAAATAATTGAGTAATTACTAAAAGTATAAAAGAACAAAATGGAGAAGAAAATATGAGAGCTAGTTAATATAACAAATATGCAATAAGGAAACAATGTGCTAAATAGACGACGATATATACATACAAAATATTTAGACGACGAGAGTGAAACAATATGAAAGAAGGCGACTGAGCGAAAAAATACGGAAGTGCAGGAGGGGGAGACAAAATAGAAGAACAATAGACACGAGAATCATAAATAAAAAGGGAAACAGTGAAGTTGAAGATTGATAACAATAATAATGATAATGATAATAATTATAATAATGATAACAGTAATAATAATAGTAATGATAATAATAATGATGATAATAATGGTAATAATAATTCTCATCAGTGTTATTATCATAATCATTATCATCATTATCATTATTATTATCATTATTGTTACTATCATTATAATTATTATTACTATCAATATGATCATTTTCATTATCATTATCATCATCATCATCATCATAATTGCTATTGCTATTATTGCTATCATTATTATTACTGTAATTATTATAACCATTATTACTATCATTATTACTATTACGATCATTATTATTAATATTATAATCATTATTATTTTTACTTTTATAATTAATATTATTATCATTACCAGTATTATGATCATGAATAATATCACTGCCCTTTTCATTATTATCGTCATTATCATCATTATGATTATTATCATTATCATTCTTATTATTACCAATTTTGTTAATGTAATCTTTATTATCATTATCATTGTT
Source organism: Penaeus chinensis (assembly GCF_019202785.1). Classification (NCBI taxonomy): domain Eukaryota; kingdom Metazoa; phylum Arthropoda; class Malacostraca; order Decapoda; family Penaeidae; genus Penaeus; species Penaeus chinensis. The sequence continues at coordinate 28,874,776 of NC_061850.1, read as the reverse complement.
ATTATAATTATTAATTTTATTATAATTATTTCCATTATCATTATTAACATTATTATTATTATTATTATTATTGTTGTTGTTGTTGTTGTTATTATATCATCATTATCATTATCATTTTCATTATTATTATTACTATTATTATTATTTTTTTTTTTATTATTATCATCATTATTATCATTATTATTATCATTATTATTACTATTATCATTATTATTATCATTATCATTATTAGTATCATTATCGTTATAACTAACATTTCAAATATTATCATTATTATTTTTATCATTATTATTATTATTACCCTTTTGATAATTATTTATTTTATCTTTATTGCCATCATCATTATTATTATCATTATCATTACTACTATTATTATAATAATCATTATCATTATATCATTGTTATTACTTTTTACATTATTATGTTTTACTTTATTTTGATAATAGTTATTATTGTCATAATCATTATTATGTTTTTTATTGTTATGATTATCATTACTATTATCATAACTCTAATTATAATTATTATCATTATCATTGTAATTGTCATTGTCATTATCACTAATATCAATATTTTAATTGTTATCATTATGATATTCCTATTATTATTATTATTATCATTATAATCATCATTGTATTTTTGTTATGGTTATCACCATTAATATTGAAGTATTATTTTCTTAATGTAATTATTATTACCGTCATTATTATTATCATTATCATTGATATAATTAATATTATTGTTATTACTATTGTTATCAATTACTATCATTATCATTAGGATTATCATCATTATCATTGTTATCTCATATTATTGTGATATTTATTATCATTATTAGCATTATTATCATTGTAATTATTATTCTCATATTTTTTATTAAAAAATCATAATTATTATCCTTTTTATTTTGCTACCTATCACTTTTATTGTTATTATTATTGTAGTGTACGGCTGCGCACTCGCCGACTCTAAGGTCGATCTCGCCTGGACTGACATCGTCCTCGGGCGCCGAGTGGTTGAGGCCACATGCCTGCCTCCTCTACCACGGAATAAAGGACGTGGGGAATTCTGCAATGCTGCCATTTGATTCGGATGAGACGTCCCGGGCTCCGCTTCCACCAACGATGCGGGCGCACTCGCTGTGCACCCACACGAGGCTGGTGCTTCACCCACCATTCACGCCTCGCCCACGTGACTCTAGTGCGACTTCATAAGCCGTGACCAAAGCCATACGAGCCGCCTAAGACAGTGTTACGAACTAATGTGAACATGGTTATAAAAATAACCAAAGAACGTATTTTAAACCAAGTCTCGTTACTTGAATGGCGTTGAAGTCTCCGAGAAAAATTAAATATATTTATTTATTTTCTATGTCCAATACCGTAGAGAGTTCAAGCTCGAAATGCACAGTTTTCACGTAAATTGTACATTACCAGTTTTCCTCGGTATCCTTTCCTTTATTATTATTTTCAAAATATTATATCTCTCTGGCGACGCTTCCAAAGTGTCAATATAACCCCTCAAGAGAGTAATGGTTGTTACATATTTTGGTTGTTTGCTTTTCTCTCCCTCTCTCTTTTCATGGTGGTTCGGGTCCTTTGGGTTTTTTGGACTACCGAACTATCGGGTTGGTCTTCCGAAGCTTTGCGTATCTTCTTCTTTTCGCGCCATGCTTATGGGGAAAACAGTTCGGTCCTGACTTCTATGCTAGACAGTGGTTCCGCTCTCGGTATTGTGCTCGCTTTGGATTTACTTCGCTTTAGAATTACCTCGCTTGGGATTTACCTCGCTTCGCGCCAGGGTTGACGAATCCGTGTTTTTGCAAGCTAAGTATTTTAATGGTTGTGTGTAGGAGACACCTGGTCTCTGCTAGACTTTGGCGTGTGACATGCTGTATTACTATTTGCAGGGTGCACTCTCTTCCACGAAAACCCAAAGCAGCCCTTTGATCGTACAAAGGGTCAGCGCATAAAAAGGACCACTCACATAGAAGGGACACTGCTTGAGGATCCGTACCTCTAGTGTGCCATTTCCTATTATAAGCTGAGTTTTTACTTAGTTTTTTTGTTGTTGTTGTTTTTATGATTGGTTGTTTCTGTTTCTTTTTTTCCCAGCTTGAGGATCCGTACCTCCTGGGATAAATATCTTCCACATTCTCGCCCGTATTTTTAGGGCCGTTTTAGCTTATCTTTGCCGTTCTTTTGTTTATTGTTTTTACTTTGCCTTGGTCGATTCCTGCCTGACCTTGTGGGTGTTCAGGCAGTCTTCGTGATCTATGCCCTTGTGGTGTTTTATTTTTTTATTTGGCTTCCGACGGTAAATTGTTTCTTACACCACGTTTTCCTTTCGTTACACAAGTGTTTTTATTCAGAGTTCCTCAGCACTATTCTTTTTAAGTTAATCTTTTAATGGGTTGGAGATTAACTTGTTTAAATTAGGGTTAGTGTATTTCTTTTCGTGCTAATATTCTGCTTAAAAAAACTTACGGAGTTGGGACGCCAACTTAGAGGTAAATGTTCGTGAGTTATTTTTTTTTTACATCTTGTGTTGATTTCCACGTGCATCACCCCCGCTGTGATTAAATTGGTGATGTACGCAACTATCAAAATTTCTCATGACTGAATTATTTATAGACCTCCCTAATGAGTGCAATATGTTTAATAAATATCATACCGTCATAGAACTTTCACTCAGTCCCAGTCAGGAAAACAAATTACATCGGTGTTAAGTTCTGGTTTTGACTAAAGCTGAATGCTTAACGTTCTTGGGCTTCGGTCTCCTAAACAGCACATTGCTGGTTACTCTATCTCGCAATCCTGAAAGGCTGTAAAAAGGCTAGACAAATCAGAGTATATTAAGCTGATATCCTAAAATAGAACATAACTTTACTACACCTGGGTTCCCACTGCCAGCAGGTGGATGCTCAACCCGAAGGTAAGAGGAAGAATTCTATGATCTTGCATTTTTCTTCCATACACGTCCACGCAGACGCTCAGCCTACGATATCTCCCTTTTCACATTTACACACTTACACATCCAACATTCAGCACACATATTCTGTATTTTCTTTCCACCCTCTTCTCATACAACATTCACACCCCCATACACAACACACACGGTTCCCGAACCTACTAATCGGGTGGTGGCAGCGTGCCGTAGGCCTGGAACCTTACATCTGTTCACTGCAGACGAATCTTTTCCTGAATCATTTTATTCTTATTCTCGGTCGAGCCAGAACTCAACCAGACACATAAAAATCTACTTGGTCCACGCCACGCTACAATTATCATTATCATAATGGTTATAATTTCTCTTATTGTTAATTTTATTATCATCATTTTCATTATTGTTATCATTATTTCTATTATTTTTACCGCTATATCATTATTTATTTAATCGTCTATTTTTCATAATAACCAGAAGAAGAAAAGGAAGGAGGAGAAGAATATTGATTACTATTTTTATTATTATTCTTATTAGTAGTAGTAGTATTATTAGTATTAGTATTAGTATTAGTATTAGTATTAGTATTATTGTTGTTGTTGTTGTTGTTATACACACACATATATAGGCATTTAGTTATGCGTACACACACTCTCACACATGCATACATATATATATATAATATATATATATATATATATATATATATATATATATGTATGTATGTATGTTTCTATAAATATATATGTATATATAAACATACTTTATTTTCTCTTTTTTTCAACTGACATTTACTCCACTACATGACATAGGCCTCTCTCATTGACTATTGAGAGGTTGTTTGGCAGTGCCATCCTTGCCTGATTGGATGTCCTTCCTCACCAACTGCGGTTCGGCGCGCTAACACCTGTGCCACGGCGGCGACTTCCCTACGACATCTGCGCTTGATTTCTCAAGACGATATGTCGTTTTTCTCACCGTGAGATCGGGCAGGAACTAATAGTCGGACCGCAGGCATTTTACGACAGGCGCGGCGGGGAATTGAACTCGGGACCATGAGAGTCGGAGGCCAGTGCTCTAACCACTGGACCATCGTGGCAGCCTTCAAAAATATCTCTGAGTAGGGGGATAGCGCGAACGCTGTCCCCCGCTACCAAAAATAATTTTAATACTTATTGTTATTTTTATTAGTGGTACTATCATTATTATCATCACCATTATTATTACCATTAGTATTATCTTTATGATTATTCTTATTCTTAGTATTATTATAAGTCTTGCTTTTATCATTATCATTATTACTATCAGTATTATTATTATTATTATTATGATCATTATTTTTTCATCATTATTACCATTATTATCATTACCAATATTGCGATTATGACTATCATTATCATTATCAAAATTGTTATTATCATAATTATTGTCATCATTGTTATTATTATTATCAATTTTGTTACTGGAATCCTTATCGTTATTATTGTTATTTTTATCATTATTATCTTCATTATCGTCATTATCACGTATATTACCATAATTTATTATTAATTTTATCATCATTATTATTTCTATTACTATTATTATTATTATTATCATTATTATTATCATTATTATCATTATTATTGTTATTATTAGTGCTATCATTGACATTGCCACTAGTCGGAGTGCAGGCACCTGCACACACCTATGCACTCACACGTACACGCACTGAAGAGGAAGAAGAAGGAAGTGCCTGCGGGGAGGGTCTTGGCAACATTTAAGGATTTGTGCAACATTGTCTATTGAGGACGCGGTGACCGAGTGGTTAGAGCATCAGACCTCGATTCGTCGTCAGATCCAGGTTCTCGAGTTCGATCCCCGGCCGGCGCGCTGTTCCCTTGGGCAAGGAACTTCTCATTGGTGACCCTATTTTAAATGACCATATTCATTCCTGGTAAATGTAATTTTACATAAATATTTCTATGTGACTTAAATTAATTGTGTTAATATGTATATGTGTGTATATAACTATGTCTCCAACGTTCAGGTATATGTATATCAATATGTGTGTCATATGAAAATTCCATCAGGTCACAGGTATCAGGTGCTTCCAACAGGTACCGAAGGGAAGCGAAGCAAGAAGAATAAAGAAGAGCGACATCTATGCACTCACACGTACATGCAATGAAGAGGAAGAAGAAGGAAGTGCCCGGGGGAGTGTCTTGGCAACATTTAAGGATTTGTGCAACATTATCAATTGAGGACGCGGTGACCGAGTGGTTAGAGCATCAGACCTCGATTCGTCGTCAGATCCAGGTTCTCGAGTTCGATCCCCGGCCGGCGCGCTGTTCCCTTGGGCAAGGAACTTCTCATTGGTGGCCCTATTTTAAATGGCCATATTAATTCCTTGTAAATGTAATTTTACATAAATATTTTTCTGTGACTTAAATTTATTGTGTTTATATATATTTATATATATGTGTGTATATATAACTATGTCTCTAACGTACAGGTATATGTATATCAATATGTGTGTCATATGAAAATTCCATCAGCTCACAGGTATCAGGTGCTTCCAACAGGTACCGAAGGGAAGCGAAGCAAGAAGAATAAAGAAGAGCGACACAAAAAAATAATTTGCGAAATAATTTGCTAATAAAAAGTGAAAGTATCCGATAAAAGTTCGAAATAGAAATATACATAATAAGCGTGCCAAACAAGTAGAAATAGATAAATAAAAAATAAGAAAATGCGACACATGAGCGATATAAATTCGAAACAGAAAAAATGCGAAAAGAGTTAATAATACGGACGCACGCACATGCACGCACGCACGCGGACGCACGCACGCACACGCTCGCACGCACACGCTCGCAAACACACGCTCGCAAACACGCTCGCACGCACACGCTCGCAAACACACGCTCGGAAACACACTCGCACGCACACGCTCGCACGCACACGCTCGCACGCGCTCATGCGGCGTTTGGTTTTTCTGTTGGTTGCCTCAATCATTAGGTTGTCCTTTCGGCCAATTGCCTCGACCAATCTGGACCACAGTGCTACCACGAAATGAAAACGTAAAAACTCGGCAGGTGACATTTGAAACGTGGCGTATGAGCCCGTAGAGTTACATCGCCTTAGTACGAGCAGAGGCTGAGATAAATGTAACTGAGCTAACTGCGACAAATAGATACCAGAATCATAAATGAAAATGGAAACAGTGAAGTTGCAGATTGATAATAATAATGATGATAATGATAATAATGATAACAGTAATAATAATAGTAATGATAATAATAATGATGATAATAATGGTAATAATGATTATCATTAGTGTTATTATCTTTAGTATTATTATCATAATCATTATTATCATTATCATTATTAATACTATCAATATGATCATTTTCATTATCATTATCATCATTGCTATTATTGCTATCATTATTATTACTGTTATTATATTCATTATCAGTATCATTATTACTATTATGATCATTATCATTAATATTATTATCATTATTATTTTTACTTTTATAATTAATATTATTATCATTACCAGTATTATGATTAAGAAGAATACCACTGCCCTTTTCATTATTATCGTCATTATCATCATTATGATTATTATCATTATCATTCTTATTATTACCAATTTTGTTAATGTAATCTTTATCATTATCATTATCATTGTTATTATAATTATTGTTTTTATTATTATTATTTTCAATATTATTATTAACATTATTATTATTATTATTATTATTATTATTATTATTATTATTATTATTATTATTATTGTTATTATTATTGTTATTATTATTGTTATTATATCATCATTATCATTATTATTTTCATTATTATTATTACTATTATTAATATCATTGATTTTATTATTATCATTATTATTATCATTATTATGACTATTATCATTATTATTATCATTATCATTATTAGTATCATTATCGTTATAACTAACATTTCAAATATTATCATTATTATTTTTATCATTATTATTACTGCATTAATCATTAATCATCATTATTTCGATTATCATTATTATTATTATTACCCTTTTGATAATTATTTATTTTATCTTTATTGCCATTATCATTATTATTATCATTATCATTACTACTATTGTTATCATTATTTTCATTATTTTTACCGCTATATCATTATTTATTTAATCATCTATTTTTCATAATAATAATAAGAAGAAAAAGAAGAAGGAGAAGAATATTGACTATTATTATCATTATTATTATTATTATTATTGTTGTTGTTATACACACACTCATATATAAGCATTTAAATATGCGTACACACACACTCACACATGCATACACACACACACACACATATATATATATATATATATATATATATATATATATATATGTATATATATGTATGTATGTATGTATGTATGTTTATATGAATTTATATATATATATATATATATATATATATATATATATATATGTCGTAAACAGAATGTAGATTAATCTGTAAATATAGAATTATAATCACATCTGTTACGATTAAGGTATTACTGCCACCACCAGTTCCTTTAATGGGTAAAACTGGAAACCACTTTACATCTGAATGACTCTGTGACCCAACGATCATAAAAGTGTTCAATCGTCCAAAAGGGCTACAGGAAAAGAATCTTATTTTACTATTTTTATTTTATGTATTTTATATATGCATTGTAAATTATAACAAATTATATATATACAAATTGAGCAAATGACAAAGAACTAGAGTTATAAACTTAAACTGAGAACCTTCCGGTAATAACCGTGACAAAACCCGTCACGGATATTCCACTCTAATTACTGAGAACCTTCCGGTAATAACCGTGACAAAACCCGTCACGGATATTCCACTCTATTTTCCCTTATCAACAAGTGATAAGCACACCGAATATTCCTGTGCACAGAATATCCCCTTGCACTATTCTCCAATACTAGACTCACCGCCCAGTATCTCTCCACACAACTTAGATCTACACTTTCCCTACCAAAGTCACTAGCAGGTGTCCGTCCATCTCGTCGCGTGCCTGTCTGGAGAGGTTCTGTCTCCTCCTCCTCTTTCTCCCCTCTCCCGTCGTCGCGCGTGCGCAGACGGAGTACCTCCTCAACGACGCACGACGATCTTCGTCTTTCATTTCTACTCTTTCGTCGTCTTACGACATATATATATATATATATATATATATATATATATATAAACATACTTTATTTTCTCTTTTTTCAACAGACATTACCTCCACTAGATGACATAGGCCTCTCTCGCTGACTATTGAGAGGTTGTTTGGCAGTGCCATCCTTGCCTGATTGGATGTCCTTCCTCACCAACTGCGGTTCCCTACGACACCTGCGTAGGGAATCAAAATTGTTATTATCATAATTATTGTCATCATTGTTATTATTATTATAAATTTTGTTACTGGAATCCTTATCGTTATTATTGTTATTTTTATCATCATTATCACGTATATTACCATAATTTATTATTATTTTCATCATCATTATTATTTCTATTACTATTATTATTATTATTATTATTATTATCATTATTATTATTTTTACTTCCCTACGACAGCTGCGCTTGATTTCTCAAGACGATATGTCGTTTTACTCACCGTGAGATCGGGCAGGAACTGATAGTCGGACCGCAGGCATTTTCCGACCGCCGCGGCGGGGAATTGAACTCGGGACCATGAGAGTCGGAGGCCAGTGCTCTAACCACTGGACCACCGTGGCAGTCCTGAAAAATATCTCTGAGTAGGGGGATAGCGCGAACGCTGTCCCCCGCTAACAAAACTTGCGCACTCGAGTTCATCACTCCTGGGTTATTCGCAGGGGTCAGCGCCACCAGGTAAACCTCGCCCTGGGAGAACCGCCTTCGTGACCACGGATGTATTATTGTACATCTGGCAATCTCTTCCACGTAAACATAGCGTAAATAGTATTTTTAGGAATGAGGCGAAAGCAATAGATTTTTGTTACCCAGAATGTCATTGGCAGAATGTAAATAACCAAAAAGTCTGGTAGTAGCAATATCGTTTTAAACTACGTAAGCCGTTTGATCATATATTTTTTTTTTTTTTTCAAATCATTGATTAGAAAACATGTAGATATACAAGCATATGTATACACGCACGCACACACACACACATACACATACATTATGTTGCGCAAACGCACATACCCTTGCACATACCTCACATGCCCACACATATGCACTCACACGTACACGCAATGAAGAGGAAGAAGGAAGTGCCTGCGGGGAGGGTCTTGGCAACATTTAAGGATTTGTGCAACAATATCTATTGAGGACGCGGTGACCGAGTGGTTAGAGCATCAGACCTAGATTCGTCGTCAGATCTAGGTTCTCGAGTTCGATCCCCGGCCGGCGCGCTGTTCCCTTGGGCAAGGAACTTCTCATTGGTGGCCCTATTTTAAATGACCATATTCATTCCTTGTAAATGTAATTTTACATAAATATTTTTCTGTGACTTAAATCTATTGTGTTTATATATATTTATATATATGTGTGTGTATATAACTATGTCTCTAACGTACAGGTATATGTATATCCATATGTGTGTCATATGAAAATTCCATCAGGTCACAGGTATCAGGTGCGGCACAAAAAAATAAGAAAAAGCGTAAGTAGAAAATGCGTTAAAAGAGCGATGGAATTCGAAAGAGAATATTAAACAAAAATACAAAATAAGAAAAAGCGAAAGTAGAAAATATGTTTAAAAATGCGATTAAAGTCAGAATAGAAAAAAAGAAAATGAGAAACAATGCAACAAATCAAAAACAGAAAAATAGAAAATGAGAAAAATGGAAAGTAGAAAGTGCGTCAAAAGTTCGCAATAGAAATAGAAAAGAATAATTTGTGTGCGAAAAGAGTTAATAATTCGGACGCACGCACATGCACGTACGCACACGGACGCACGCACGCACACGCTCGCACGCACACGCTCGCACGCACACGCTCGCAAACACACGCTCGCAAACACACTCGCAAGCACACGCTCGCACGCACACGCTCGCACGCGCTCATGCACAAGCACACATCGGCGTTTGGTTTTTCTGTTGGTTGCCTCAACCATTAGGTTCTCCTTTCGGCCAATTGCCTCGACCAATCTGGACCACAGTGCTACCACGAAATGAAGACGTAAAAACTCGGCAGGTGACATATGAAACGAGGCATGTGAGCCCGTAGAGTTACATCACCTTAGTACGAGCAGAGGCTGAGATAAATGCAACTGAGCTAACTGCGACGGATAGATACCAGAATCATAAATGAACATGGAAACAGTGAAGTTGCAGATTTATAATAATAATGGTGATAATGATAATAATGATAACAGTAATAATAATAGTAATGATAATAATAATGATGATAATAATGGTAATAATGATTATCATTTGTGTTATTATCATTAGTGTTATTATCATAATCATTTAAACTACCTAAGCCGTTTGATAATTTGTTTTTTGTTTTTCAAATCAGTAATTAGAAAACATGTAGATATACAAGCATATGTATACACGCACGCACACACACACACATACACATATATTCTGTTGCGTAAACGCACATACCCTAGCACATACCTCACATGCACACACCTATGCACTCACACGTACACGCAATGAAGAGGAAGAAGAAGGAAGTGCCTGCGGGGAGGGTCTTGGCAACATTTAAGGATTTGTGCAACATTATCTATTGAGGACGCGGTGACCGAGTGGTTAGAGCATCAGACCTCGATTCGTCGTCAGATCCAGGTTCTCGAGTTCGATCCCCGGCCGGCGCGCTGTTCCCTTGGGCAAGGAACTTCTCATTGGTGACCCTATTTTAAATGACCATATTCATTCCTGGTAAATGTAATTTTACATAAATATTTCTATGTGACTTAAATTAATTGTGTTAATATGTATATGTGTGTGTATATAACTATGTCTCTAACGTTCAGGTATATGTATATCAATTTGTGTGTCATATGAAAATTCCATCAGGTCACAGGTATCAGGTGCTTCCAACAGGTACCGAAGGGAAGCGAAGCAAGAAGGATAAAGAAGAGCGACATCTATGCACTCACACGTACATGCAATGAAGAGGAAGAAGAAGGAAGTGCCCGGGGGAGGGTCTTGGCAACATTTAAGGATTTGTGCAACAGTATCTATTGAGGACGCGGTGACCGAGTGGTTAGAGCATCAGACCTAGATTCGTCGTCAGATCCAGTTTCTCGAGTTCGATCCCCGGCCGGCGCGCTGTTCCCTTGGGCAAGGAACTTCTCATTGGTGGCCCTATTTTAAATGACCATATTCATTCCTTGTAAATGTAATTTTACATAAATAATTATTTGTGACTTAAATTAATTAGAGTCGGAATAGAAAAAAGAAAATTAGAAACAATGCAACAAATCGAAAACAGAAAAATCGAGCGATATAAATTCGAAACAGAAAAAATGCGAAAAGAGTTAATAATACGGACGCACGCACATGCACGCACGCACACGGACGCTCGCAAACACACGCTCGCAAACACACTCGCACGCACACTCTCGCAAACACACGCTCGCAAACACACTCGCAAGCACACGCTCGCACGCGCTCATGCACAAGCACACATCGGCGTTTGTTTTTTCTGTTGGTTGCCTCAATCATTAGGTTCTCCTTTCGGCCAATTGCCTCGACCAATCTGGACCACAGTGCTACCACGAAATGAAAACGTAAAAACTCGGCAGGTGACATGTGAAACGAGGCGTATGAGCCCGAAGAGTTACATCATCTTAGTACGAGCAGAGGCTGAGATAAATGCAACTGAGCTAACTGCGACAAATAGATACCAGAATCATGAATGAAAATGGAAACAGTGAAGTTGCAGATTTATAATAATAATGGTGATAATGATAATAATGATAACAGTTATAATAATAGTAATGATAATAATAATGATGATAATAATGGTAATAATGATTATCATTAGTGTTATTATCATTAGTGTTATTATCATAATCATTTAAACTACCTAAGCCGTTTGATAATTTGTTTTTTGTTTTTCAAATCAGAGATTAGAACATGTAGATATACAAGCATATGTATACACGCACGCACACACACACACACATACACATACATTCTGTTGCGTAAACGCACATACCCTAGCACATACCTCACATGCACACACCTATGCACTCACACGTACATGCAATGAAGAGGAAGAAGAAGGAAGTGCCCGGGGGAGGGTCTTGGCAACATTTAAGGATCTGTGCAACAATATCTATTGAGGACGCGGTGACCGAGTGGTTAGAGCATCAGACCTAGATTCGTCGTCAGATCCAGGATCTCGAGTTCGATCCCCGGCCGGCGCGCTGTTCCCTTGGGCAAGGAACTTCTCATTGGTGGCCCTGTTTTAAATGACCATATTCATTCCTGGTAAATGTAATTTTACATAAATATTTCTCTGTGACTTAAATTAATTGTGTTTATATATATTTATATATGTGTGTGTGTATATACCTATGTCTCTAACGTACAGGTATATAGGTACAGGCGAGGGAGGGAAGGCGAAAAAATAATTGAGTAATTATTAAAAGTATAAAAGAACAAAATGGAGAAGAAAATATGAGAGCTAGTTAATATAACAAATGTGCAATAAGGAAACAATGTGCTAAATAGACGACGATATATACATACAAAATATTTAGACGACGAGAGTGAAACGATATGAAAGAAGGCGACTGAGCGAAAAAATACGGAAGTGCAGGAGGGGGAGACAAAATAGAAGAACAATAGACACGAGAATCATAAATAAAAAGGGAAACAGTGAAGTTGCAGATTGATAATAATAATAATGATAATGATAATAATGATCACAGTAATAATAATAGTAATGATAATAATAATGATGATAATAATGGTAATAATGATTATCATCAGTGTTATTATCATAATCATTATTATCATTATCATTTTTATTATCATTATTGTTATTATCATTATCATTATTATTACTATCAATATGATCATTTTCATTATCATTATCATCATCATCATCATCATTGCTATTGCTATTATTGCTATCATTATCATTAATGTTATTATTATGATAATTATTACTATCATTATTACTATTATGATCATTATTATTGATATTATAATAATTATTATTTTTACTTTTATAATTAATATTATTATCATTACCAGTATTATGATTATGAATAATGCTTACACGCAATGAAGAGGAAGAAGAAGGAAGTGCCTGCGGGGAGGGTCTTGGCAACATTTAAGGATTTGTGCAAAAGTATCTATTGAGGACGCGGTGACCGAGTGGTTAGAGCATCAGACCTCGATTCGTCGTCAGATCCAGGTTCTCGAGTTCGATCCCCGGCCGGCGCGCTGTTCCCTTGGGCAAGGAACTTCTCACTGGTGGCCCTATTTTAAATGGCCATATTAATTCCTTGTAAATGTAATTTTACATAAATATTTTTCTGTGACTTAAATTTATTGTGTTTATATATATTTATATATATGTGTGTATATATATCTATGTCTCTAACGTACAGGTATATGTATATCAATATGTGTGTCATATGAAAATTCCATCAGGTCACAGGTATCAGGTGCTTCCAACAGGTACCGAAGGGAAGCGAAGCAAGAAGAATAAAGAAGAGCGACACAAAAAAATAATTTGCGAAATAATTTGCTAATAAAAAGTGAAAGTATCCGATAAAAGTTCGAAATAGAAATATACATAATAAGCGTGCCAAACAAGTAGAAATAGATAAATAAAAAATAAGAAAATGCGACACATGAGCGATATAAATTCGAAACAGAAAAAATGCGAAAAGAGTTAATAATACGGACGCACGCACATGCACGCACGCACGCGGACGCACGCACGCACACGCTCGCACGCACACGCTCGCACGCACACGCTCGCAAACACACGCTCGCAAACACGCTCGCACGCACACGCTCGGAAACACACGCTCGGAAACACACTCGCACGCACACGCTCGCACGCACACGCTCGCACGCGCTCATGCGGCGTTTGGTTTTTCTGTTGGTTGCCTCAATCATTAGGTTGTCCTTTCGGCCAATTGCCTCGACCAATCTGGACCACAGTGCTACCACGAAATTAAAACGTAAAAACTCGGCAGGTGACATTTGAAACGTGGCGTATGAGCCCGTAGAGTTACATCGCCTTAGTACGAGCAGAGGCTGAGATAAATGTAACTGAGCTAACTGCGACAAATAGATACCAGAATCATAAATGAAAATGGAAACAGTGAAGTTGCAGATTGATAATAATAATGATGATAATGATAATAATGATAACAGTAATAATAATAGTAATGATAATAATAATGATGATAATAATGGTAATAATGATTATCATTAGTGTTATTATCTTTAGTATTATTATCATAATCATTATTATCATTATCATTATTATTACTATCAATATGATCATTTTCATTATCATTATCATCATTGCTATTATTGCTATCATTATTATTACTGTTATTATTATATTCATTATCAGTATCATTATTACTATTATGATCATTATCATTAATATTATAATCATTATTATTTTTACTTTTATAATTAATAATATTATCATTACCAGTATTATGATTAAGAAGAATACCACTGCCCTTTTCATTATTATTATCATTATCATCATTATGATTATTATCATTATCATTCTTATTATTACCAATTTTGTTAATGTAATCTTTATCATTATCATTATCATTGTTATTATAATTATTGTTTTTATTATTATTATTTTCAATATTATTATTAACATTATTATTATTATTATTATTATTATTATTATTATTATTGTTGTTATTATTATTGTTATTATTATTGTTATTATATCATCATTATCATTATTATTTTCATTATTATTATTACTATTATTAATATCATTCATTTTATTATTATCATAATTATTATCATTATTATTATCATTATTATGTCCTTTCGGCCAATTGCCTCGACCAATCTGGACCACAGTGCTACCACGAAATGAAAACGTAAAAACTTATTATCATTATTATTATCATTATCATTATTAGTATCATTATCGTTATAACTAACATTTCAAATATTATCATTATTATTTTTATCATTATTATTACTGCATTAATCATTAATCATCATTATTTTGATTATCATTATTATTATTATTACCCTTTTGATAATTATTTATTTTATCTTTATTGCCATTATCATTATTATTATCATTATCATTACTACTATTGTTATCATTATTTTCATTATTTTTACCGCTATATCATTATTTATTTAATCATCTATTTTTCATAATAATAATAATAAGAAAAAGAAGAAGGAGAAGAATATTGACTATTATTATCATTATTATTATTATTATTATTATTGTTGTTATACACACACTCATATATAAGCATTTAAATATGCGTACACACACACTCACACATGCATACACACACACACACACACATATATATATATATATATATATATATATATATATATATATATATATGTATATATATGTATGTATGTATGTATGTATGTTTATATGAATTTATATATATATATATATATATATATATATATATATATATGTCGTAAACAGAATGTAGATTAATCTGTAAATATAGAATTATAATCACATCTGTTACGATTAAGGTATTACTGCCACCACCAGTTCTTTCAATGGGTAAAACTGGAAACCACTTTACATCTGAATGACTCTGTGACCCAACGATCATAAAAGTGTTCAATCGTCCAAAAGGGCTACAGGAAAAGAATCTTATTTTACTATTTTTATTTTATGTATTTTATATATGCATTGTAAATTATAACAAATTATATATATACAAAATGAGCAAATGACAAAGAACTAGAGTTATAAACTTAAACTGAGAACCTTCCGGTAATAACCGTGACAAAACCCGTCACGGATATTCCACTCTAATTACTGAGAACCTTCCGGTAATAACCGTGACAAAACCCGTCACGGATATTCCACTCTATTTTCCCTTATCAACAAGTGATAAGCACACCGAATATTCCTGTGCACAGAATATCCCCTTGCACTATTCTCCAATACTAGACTCACCGCCCAGTATCTCTCCACACAACTTAGATCTACACTTTCCCTACCAAAGTCACTAGCAGGTGTCCGTCCATCTCGTCGCGTGCCTGTCTGGAGAGGTTCTGTCTCCTCCTCTTTCTCCCCTCTCCCGTCGTCGCGCGTGCGCAGACGGAGTACCTCCTCAACGACGCACGACGATCTTCGTCTTTCATTTCTACTCTTTCGTCGTCTTACGACATATATATATATATATATATATATATATATATATATATAAACATACTTTATTTTCTCTTTTTTCAACAGACATTACCTCCACTACATGACATAGGCCTCTCTCACTGACTATTGAGAGGTTGTTTGGCAGTGCCATCCTTGCCTGATTGGATGTCCTTCCTCACCAACTGCGGTTCCCTACGACACCTGCGTAGGGAATCAAAATTGTTATTATCATAATTATTGTCATCATTGTTATTATTATTATAAATTTTGTTACTGGAATCCTTATCGTTATTATTGTTATTTTTATCATCATTATCACGTATATTACCATAATTTATTATTATTTTCATCATCATTATTATTTCTATTACTATTATTATTATTATTATTATTATCATTATTATTATTTTTACTTCCCTACGACAGCTGCGCTTGATTTCTCAAGACGATATGTCGTTTTACTCACCGTGAGATCGGGCAGGAACTGATAGTCGGACCGCAGGCATTTTCCGACCGCCGCGGCGGGGAATTGAACTCGGGACCATGAGAGTCGGAGGCCAGTGCTCTAACCACTGGACCACCGTGGCAGTCCTGAAAAATATCTCTGAGTAGGGGGATAGCGCGAACGCTGTCCCCCGCTAACAAAACTTGCGCACTCGAGTTCATCACTCCTGGGTTATTCGCAGGGGTCAGCGCCACCAGGTAAACCTCGCCCTGGGAGAACCGCCTTCGTGACCACGGATGTATTATTGTACATCTGGCAATCTCTTCCACGTAAACATAGCGTAAATAGTATTTTTAGGAATGAGGCGAAAGCAATAGATTTTTGTTACCCAGAATGTCATTGGCAGAATGTAAATAACCAAAAAGTCTGGTAGTAGCAATATCGTTTTAAACTACGTAAGCCGTTTGATCATATATTTTTTTTTTTTTTTTCAAATCATTGATTAGAAAACATGTAGATATACAAGCATATGTATACACGCACGCACACACACACACATACACATACATTATGTTGCGCAAACGCACATACCCTTGCACATACCTCACATGCCCACACATATGCACTCACACGTATACGCAATGAAGAGGAAGAAGGAAGTGCCTGCGGGGAGGGTCTTGGCAACATTTAAGGATTTGTGCAACATTATCTGTTGAGGACGCGGTGACCGAGTGGTTAGAGCATCAGACCTCGATTCGTCGTCAGATCCAGGTTCTCGAGTTCGATCCCCGGCCGGCGCGCTGTTCCCTTGGGCAAGGAACTTCTCATTGGTGGCCCTATTTTAAATGACCATATTCATTCCTTGTAAATGTAATTTTACATAAATATTTTTCTGTGACTTAAATCTATTGTGTTTATATATATTTATATATATGTGTGTGTATATAACTATGTCTCTAACGTACAGGTATATGTATATCCATATGTGTGTCATATGAAAATTCCATCAGGTCACAGGTATCAGGTGCGGCACAAAATAATAAGAAAAAGCGTAAGTAGAAAATGCGTTAAAAGAGCGATGGAAATCGAAAGAGAAAATTAAACAAAAATAAAAAATAAGAAAAAGCGAAAGTAGAAAATATGTTTGAAAATGCGATTAAAGTCAGAATAGAAAAAAAGAAAATGAGAAACAATGCAACAAATCAAAAACAGAAAAATAGAAAATGAGAAAAATGGAAAGTAGAAAGTGCGTCAAAAGTTCGCTATAGAAATAGAAAAGAATAATTTGTGTGCGAAAAGAGTTAATAATTCGGACGCACGCACATGCACGCACGCACACGGACGCACGCACGCACACGCTCGCACGCACACGCTCGCACGCACACGCTCGCAAACACACGCTCGCAAACACACTCGCAAGCACACGCTCGCACGCACACGCTCGCACGCGCTCATGCACAAGCACACATCGGCGTTTGGTTTTTCTGTTGGTTGCCTCAACCATTAGGTTCTCCTTTCGGCCAATTGCCTCGACCAATCTGGACCACAGTGCTACCACGAAATGAAAACGTAAAGACTCGGCAGGTGACATATGAAACGAGGCGTGTGAGCCCGTAGAGTTACATCACCTTAGTACGAGCAGAGGCTGAGATAAATGCAACTGAGCTAACTGCGACGGATAGATACCAGAATCATAAATGAAAATGGAAACAGTGAAGTTGCAGATTTATAATAATAATGGTGATAATGATAATAATGATAACAGTAATAATAATAGTAATGATAATAATAATGATGATAATAATGGTAATAATGATTATCATTTGTGTTATTATCATTAGTGTTATTATCATAATCATTTAAACTACCTAAGCCGTTTGATAATTTGTTTTTTGTTTTTCAAATCAGTAATTAGAAAACATGTAGATATACAAGCATATGTATACACGCACGCACACACACACACATACACATATATTCTGTTGCGTAAACGCACATACCCTAGCACATACCTCACATGCACACACCTATGCTCTCACACGTACACGCAATGAAGAGGAAGAAGAAGGAAGTGCCTGCGGGGAGGGTTTGGCAACATTTAAGGATTTGTGCAACATTATCTGTTGAGGACGCGGTGACCGAGTGGTTAGAGCATCAGACCTCGATTCGTCGTCAGATCCAGGTTCTCGAGTTCGATCCCCGGCCGGCGCGCTGTTCCCTTGGGCAAGGAACTTCTCATTGGTGGGCCTATTTTAAATGACCATATTCATTCCTTGGAAATGTAATTTTACATAAATATTTCTCTGTGACTTAAATTTATTGTGTTTATATATATTTGTATATATGTGTGTGTATATACCTATGTCTCTAACGTACAGGTATATAGGTACAGGCGAGGGAGGGAAGGCGAAAAAATAATTGAGTAATTACTATAAGTATAAAAGAACAAAATGGAGAAGAAAATATGAGAGCTAGTTAATATAACAAATGTGCAATAAGGAAACAATGTGCTAAATAGACGACGATATATACATACAAAATATTTAGACGACGAGAGTGAAACAATATGAAAGAAGGCGACTGAGCGAAAAAATACGGAAGTGCAGGAGGGGGAGACAAAATAGAAGAACAATAGACACGAGAATCATAAATAAAAATGGAAACAGCGAAGTTGAAGATTGATAATAATAGTGATGATAATGATACTAGTGATAACAGTAATAATAATAGTAATAATGATAATAATAATGATGACAATAATGGTAATAATGATTATCATTACTGTTATTATCATAATCATTATTATCATTATCATTATCATTATCATTATTGTTATTATCATTATCATTATCATTATTATTGCTATCATTATTATTACTGTTATTATTATAATCGCTATTACAATCATTATTTTTACTTTTATAATTAATATTATTATCATTATCAGTATTATGATTATGAATAATATCACTGCCCTTTTCATTATTATCGTCATTATCATCATAATGATTATTATCATTATCATTCTAATTATTACCAATTTTGTTGATGTAATCTTTATCATTATCATTATCATTATTATTATAATTATTGTTATTATTATTATTGTTTACATTATTATTATTAACATTATTATCATTATTACTATTATTATCATTATTATTATTATTATTTACATTATTATTATTATTATTATTATTATTATTATTATTATTATTATTATATCATCATCATCATTATCATTATTATTGTCATTATTATTATTATTATTATTTTTATTATTATTATTATTATTATTATTATTATTATTATTATTATTATTATTATTATCATTAATACTGTTACCATCATTGTTATCATTATTATTATAATTATTATTATTATTACCCTTTTGATAATTATTTATCTTATCTTTATTGCCATTATCATTATTATTATCATTATCATTACTACTATTATTATAATAATCATAATCATTAAGTAATAACGCTATTATTATCATTATCATTATATCATTGTTATTACTTTCGACATTATCTTTTACTTTATTTTGATAATAGTTATTATTACCATAATCATTATTATGATTTTTATTGTTATGATTATCATTACTATTATCAAAAGTCTAATTATAATTATCATTATCATTGGAATTCTTATTGTCATTATCACTAATATTATCATTGTTTTAATTGTTATCATTATGATATTCCTATTGTTATTATCATTATTATTATAATCATCATTGTATTTTTGTTATGATTATCACCAATATTATTGAAGTATTATTTTCTTAATTTAATTACTATTACCGTCATTATTATTATCATTATCATTGATATAATTAATATTATTGTTATTACTATTGTTATCAATTACTATCATTATTATGATGATTATCATCATTATCATTGTTATCACCAATTATTGTGATATTTATTATCATTATTTTTATTATTATTATCACTACGATTATTATATATTATCATTATTAGTATTATTATCATTGTAATTATTATTCTCATATTTTTATTATATCATAATTATTATCCTTTTTATTTGGCTACCTATCAATATTATTGTTATTATTATCATTATCATAATGGTTATCGTTTCTCTTATTAATTTAATTATCATCATGTTCATTATTGTTATCATCTTATTATTTTTACCGCTATATCATTATCTATTTAATCATCTGTTTTTCATAATAATAATAATAAGAAAAAGAAGAAGGAGAATAATATTGATTATTATTATTATTATCATCATTATCATTATTATTATTATTATTATTATTATTGTTATTATTATTATTATCATTATTATTATTATTATTATCATTATTATTATTATTATTATTATTATTATTATTATAATAATTATTATTATTATTATTATTATTATTGTTGTTGTTGTTGTTATACACACACACATATATAGGCATTTAAATATGCGTACACACACACATGCATATATATATATATATATATATATATATATATATATATATGTATGTATGTATGTATGTATGTTTATATAAATATATATATAAAAACATACTTTATTTTCTCTTTTTTTTCAGCTGACATTTACTCCACTATATGACATAGGCCTCTCTCACTGACTATTGAGAGGTTGTTTGGCAGTGCCATCCTTGCCTGATTGGATGTCCTTCCTCACCAACTGCGGTTCGGCGCACTAACACCTATGCCACGGCGGCGACTTAACTCCGACACCTGCGCTTGATTTCCCAAGACGTTATTTCGTTTTTCTCACCGTGATATCGGGCTGGAACTAATAGTCGGACCGCAGGCATTTTACGACAGGCGCGGCGGGGAATTGAACTCGGGACCATGAGAGTCGGAGGCCAGTGCTCTAACCACTGGACCATCGTGGCAGCCTTTAAAAATATCTCTGATAAGGGGGATAGCGCGAACGCTGTCCCCCGCTACCAAAAATAATTTTGATACTTATTGTTATTTTTATTAGTGGTATTATCATTATTATCATCACCATTATTATTACCATTAGTATTATCTTTATGATTATTCTTATTCATAGTATTATTATTATTCTTGATTTTATCATTATCATTATTACTATCATTATTATTATTATTATTATTATCATGATGATGATCATTATTTTTTCATCATTATTACCATTATAATCATTCTTATTTTAACCCTTACTATTATCATTATTATCAGTACCAATATTGTGATTATGACTAATATCATTATCATTATCAAAATTGTTATTATCATAATTATTGTCATCATTGTTATTATTATTATCAATTTTGTTACTGGAATCCTTATCGTTATTATTGTTATTTTTATCATTATTATCTTCATTATCATCATTATCACGTATATTACCATAATTTATTATTATTTTCATCATCATTATTATTTATATTACTATTATTATTATTATTATCATGATTATTATCATTATTATCATTATTATTGTTATTATTAGTGCTATCATTGACATTGCCACTAGTCGGAGTGCAGGCACCTGCACACACCTATGCACTCACACGTACACGCACTGAAGAGGAAGAAGAAGGAAGTGCCTGCGGGGAGGGTCTTGGCAACATTTAAGGATTTGTGCAACATTATCTATTGAGGACGCGGTGACCGAGTGGTTAGAGCATCAGACCTCGATTCGTCGTCAGATCCAGGTTCTCGAGTTCGATCCCCGGCCGGCGCGCTGTTCCCTTGGGCAAGGAACTTCTCACTGGTGGCCCTATTTTAAATGACCATATTAATTCCTGGTAAATGTAATTTTACATAAATATTTCTCTGTGACTTAAATTAATTGTGTTAATATGTATATGTGTGTGTATATAACTATGTCTCTAACGTTCAGGTATATGTATATCAATATGTGTGTCATATGAAAATTCCATCAGGTCACAGGTATCAGGTGCTTCCAACAGGTACCGAAGGGAAGCGAAGCAAGAAGAATAAAGAAGAGCGACATCTATGCACTCACACGTACATGCAATGAAGAGGAAGAAGAAGGAAGTGCCTGCGGGGAGGGTCATTGGTGGCCCTATTTTAAATGACCATATTCATTCCTTGGAAATGTAATTTTACATAAATATTTCTCTGTGACTTAAATTGATTGTGTTTATATATATTTGTATATATGTGTGTGTGTATACCTATGTCTCTAACGTACAGGTATATAGGTTAAGGCGAGGGAGGGAAGGCGAAAAAATAATTGAGTAATTATTAAAAGTATAAAAGAACAAAATGGAGAAGAAAATATGAGAGCTAGTTAATATAACAAATATGCGATAAGGAAACAATGTGCTAAATAGACGACGATATATACATACAAAATATTTAGACGACGAGAGCGAAACGATATGAAAGAAGGCGACTGAGCGAAAAAATACGGAAGTGCAGGAGGGGGAGACAAAATAGAAGAACAATAGACACGAGAATCATAAATAAAAAGGGAAACAGCGAAATTGAAGATTGATAATAATAGTGATGATAATGATACTAGTGATAACAGTAATAATAATAGTAATAATGATAATAATAATGATGACAATAATGGTAATAATGATTATCATTACTGTTATTATCATAATCATTATTATCATTATCATTATCATTATCATTATTGTTATTATCATTATCATTATCATTATTATTGCTATCATTATTATTACTGTTATTATTATAATCGCTATTGCAATCATTATTTTTACTTTTATAATTAATATTATTATCATTACCAGTATTATGATTAAGAAGAATACCACTGCCCTTTTCATTATTATCGTCATTATCATCATAATGATTATTATCATTATCATTCTAATTATTACCAATTTTGTTGATGTAATCTTTATCATTATCATTATCATTGTTATTATGATTATTGTTATTATTATTATTATTTACATTATTATTATTAACATTATTATCATTATTATTATTATTATTATTTTTATTATTATTATTATTATTATTATTATTATTATGATTATTATATCATCATCATCATCATTATCATTATTATTTTCATTATTATTATTATTATTATTATTATTATTATTATTATTATTATTATTATCATTATTATCATTATTATTACTGTTATCATCATTGTTATCATTATTATTATCATTATTATTATTATTACCCTTTTGATAATTATTTATCTTATCTTTATTGCCATTATCATTATCATTACTACTATTATTATAATAATCATAATCATTAAGTAATAACGCTGTTATTAATATCATTATCATTATATCATTGTTACTTTTTACATTATTATTTTTTTATTTTATTTTGATAATAGTTATTACCATAATCATTGTTATGAATTTTATTATGATTATCATTACAATTATCATAACTCTAATTATAATTATCATCATTATCATTGTAATTGTCATTGTCTTTATCACTAATATTATCATTTTAATTGTTATCATTATGATATTCCTATTGTTATCATCATTATTATTATAATCATCATTGTATTTTTGTTATGATTATCACCATTAATATTGAAGTATTATTTTCTTAATGTAATTATTATTACCGTCATTATTATTATCATTATCATTGATATAATTAATAATATTGTTATTACTATTGTTATCAATTTCTATCATTATTATTATGATAATCATTGTTATCGTCAATGCTATCATAATCATTATCATCATCATCATAACCATCTTCAGTTTTATGACAATGATGACAATGATAAAGATTGGCATAATGTTAATGAAAAGATAATTACAACAACAACAACAACAACAACAATAGTAGTAACAATTATTGTAACAATAATAATCATAAAGATCATAATAACAACAAAAACTACAACAATAAAGATAATTGTTATGATAATAATCATTCACGTATTGTATATCTGATACCTTGAAATATATATTTTTTTTCATTCTGATGAAATAGGAAATTAATCTCGCTCTTTACTTTTTTATCTGTCACATATACAATTTATATTCTTGCATTTGTCAGTGTATATCAAAGTTTTGATCGATTATCTTAATATGTTTACGATAGAAATACTCATTTCCCGGTGTGCGTTGAAAGTTATGAAAGTTAGACGCTTGTTTGTTCACCTTGAACTTTGCGTTTTAGTTTGCAGAAGGAACCATCTAGGGAAAAAAAATGACAACGTATTTTTTATATTCTTTATGATAATGAGTATTTATACATTCTTGAATATTCATTTCACGCTTATCCTAATATATATTAAATAAGAAAGAAAATGCGTCCCGTATGACAGTAAAATCCGAAGTGAAAACGAGGCTGCCAAGCTCACACCTTTTTCAAGATGGACGGAAGGCTGAAATGGCAAAAAGTGGCCGCATCATTGGGATGAGGGAAAGTGATTCTCCTTTCCCTGTTAAACATCCAGGTGGTATACAGGTGAATAAGTTGGGAGGAGGGAGGTAGCCTGCACGACCCTCCTCGTTCCGGATGCCCCTTCACCGATGTCGCTAAAATTCAAATAAAGACCTACGGCTCCCAGTAACAAGCAGTACGGTGAAGAAAACGACTACATGCAGATGGGATTCATCACAGAGCGTCATTAGAGGGAGGTTGAACAAGCGACACTGCCGACGTCGCCTCCAGCCGTATGAGGGGAGCGCACGGGAAGCTCCATTGCTGCGTGAGAAATTACAGGTGTAAATATCATTATCCCTTTTCAGTTTCTTCATGAATTAATATTTGTTTCAAATTTTGATATAGATGTATGTTTATATATAATTGTTCCCTATACTACATATTTCCAATTCTGATTATCTACCAATACTTACTTTCCAAATGTAATTGATGAAATGTCTACAGCGAGGGATTGGACACGCGATTTGTAACATGTGGGGCTGGATCTTCATGCGTGATGTTGGTGAACTCGCCGAAGCAAGGGAGATTCAATTTAGACAAATATTTTGAATTGCCAGTAGAGATTGTCTGTGCCCTGGCCTTTCCCAGAAACATTCCTATCCGTGCGGGATAACTGCCCAGTGCACACGTCAAGGGCAGTTACGAAGTGAGCTGATGGCCAAAACCACATGAAAGTCCTTCCGCGGGCAAGCAAGTTATGATTCAAACCCGATGAAAGTTGTTTGGGCGAATATTGCCGATGTATGGGCAAACGGCTCGCGAAAGAACCTCCCAATAGTCACCTCTGTCCCGGGGATTAGAATATTAGAAGGATTGGAAGGTTTTGAATAACGATAGATTGTTCTTATTATAAATTTGACTGCCCCCATTAATGTTTTTTCTTTCCTACACTTATTACCGTTATTTTTGTTGTTGTTGTTGTTTTTACAAATAAAACTATTGTAGAAACATTAATATGCATCCAACCAATTAGTTGATTCATTGGACCCCAACCCCCCTTTAAAATTACATATATATATATATATATATATATATATATATATATCTTACGGTTTTTTCCCCCTCCTTGGAATCACCCAGCTAGTAGTTGCTCGAGTAGAAACAAGCGAACATGTATTTTTTCGCCACGACTTTGTATGTACATGTACATACAAAGATACACACATATATATATATATATATATATATATATATATATATATATATATATATATGCATACATATATATATATATATACATATATGTAGTATATACACATATACAATATATATATGTGTGTGTATATATACAGTTTATTTACATATACGTACATACATATATATGTATATATGTGTGTGTGTGTATATATATACAGTGTATGTACATATACATATATGCATACATATATATAGTATATATATAGTATGTATACATATACATACATATATAAAGTATATATACATATATATGTGTATATGTATATATATAGTGTATGTACATATACATCCATACATACATACATATTTATGTACATATGTGTGTGTGTGTGTGTGTGTGTGTGTGTGTGTGTGTGTGCGCGCTTGTGTGAAAATGAATAGTAGAGAATACCTAACAACAGAATTCGTCACACACAAAAAAAGAGTTGAAACTCGAATAAATTTGAATAAT
>NC_061850.1:28837982-28840482 GCF_019202785.1 Penaeus chinensis | reverse complement strand
TATCAGCTTTTCCTTGGTAAAGTTATGCTCTGAGCCAAGAAAACTTTTTTGAGTAAGGAGCCACCTCTGCGTTGCTGGAATTTGGAATATATGTATATGTATGCATATATGTATATGGGTACTTATCTAGATATGTATATACTGCATGTATATGTAGATAGATAGATAGATAGATGTGGATATAGAAATTGTGTGTGTGTGTGTGTGTGTGTGTGTGTGTGTGAGTGATTATTACTAACGTCACAGTGATGATGGCCTTATGAACACACACACATTTTTCTCTCTCTTCCTCACACAAACACACAACCATTACATTGACTGAAATTCACACCAACTCTCGCCTGTCTGTCTCTTTCTCTATCTATCTCTATCTCTATCTCTATCTCTATCTCTATCTCTATCTCTATCTCTATATCTGTCTCTATCTCTATCTCTATCTCTCTCTCTCTCTTCCCCTACCTCTACCTCTACCTCTACCTCTATCTCTATCTCTATCTCTCTCTCTCTCTCTCTCTCTTCCCCTACCTCTACCTCTATCTCTATCTCTATCTCTATCTCTATCTCTACCTCTACCTCTACCTCTACCTCTACCTCTACCTCTACCTCTACCTCTACCTCTACCTCTACCTCTACCTCTACCTCTATCTCTATCTCTATCTCTATCTCTATCTCTATCTCTATCTCTCTTTCTCTCTCTCTATCTCTATCTCTATCTCTATCTCTATCTCTATCTCTCTCTCTCTCTCTCTCTTTCTCTTTCTCTTTCTCTTTCTCTTTCTCTTTCTCTTTCTCTTTCTCTCTCTCTCTCTCTCTCTCTCTCTCTCTTTCTTTATCTCTCTCTCTCTCTCTCTCTCTCTCTCTCTCTCTCTCTCTCTCTCTCTCTCTCTCTCTCTCTCTCTCTCTCTCTCTCTTCCTCTATCTCTATCTCTATCTCTATCTGTTTCTCTCTCTTTCTCTCTCTCTCTCTCAATATATTCTCAGTAAATATTCTCTTTCATTCGTATCTGTCTTTCGATCCTTGTAACCTTTTCTTTTTTCTTTCCTTCTTTTTCTTTTCTGACACCTCTAACACCAACATATAACGTGTCAGGCCATGTTATCGACTCACCCGTGTCACCGAGTCCGTTTTCACTTCTCTCGTTCTTGTGTCAGTTTTAAAAGCAAAATCAAAAGGAACTGGATGTGATTGTAAATAAATACAGGTTTAATAGGCCTGATTGCCTGACTGATTTGGTGAATAATTGGTTAAATACATAACAAGTTCGTGAATAAAGTATGGAATAAGTATCACCAACAAGGGAAGAAATACAGTGACCAATGAAGACTTCTAAACTTAACGAACACAAGAAACTTAAAAAATGAATAAATAAATAAACAGATAAAAGACAATATATAGAAGGATAAATGAATGAATAGAGGAATGGATAAATGGAATAACAAAATAAACAAATTGATAGATCAGTGGATAAAGAGATGAATATGTAAACAAAATTAAATACAACAGGAAGAATGAGAGGTGATGGCAGAGGAAGAGTGGGATGAGGAATTAACCTGCATTGAAAACAAGCTGACATTCATGATGAGACTAATTGTAACTTAATGGCGAGGTAATTAGCGGTGTTTTATGGCTTACAGTAGAGAGAAGGCGAGGATAAAACGGGTGGTTGCATTGGGAAGACTGTAAGGGTAATCCTAGGAGGATGAATACAAAAACTGTGACAGTTACCTTAAGTAACGATGTCATATTTATTATGTTCTATGAAGTGTAAGAATATTAACCATAATTTCCATGAAGGGCTGATATGGTAATTTTTGGTAATAATGTGATAGATCCATGAAAAAAATATAATTATAATGACCATGGGTAGACATGTAACTGTGAATACTGTATTTTTTTCATGTTTTCATAATAATACTGAATCATGAGTGTGAGATAAAAAGGAAGTTATTTTCTGTGATTTACGTCACTACTTTCAAGAAAATACCCATGATATTGAAACATTTAATTAATACCAACTATAATTAAGGTCCATTTTCTCTCTCTATCTCTGACCTTTTCCTCTCCCTTTCATTATATCACCGTAAATGATCCCCAAATCACAGTTCATTACAGACTCAAAAAAAGATAAAGAAAAATCAAGAATAAAAAAACACATAATCCCACTGCTGCCACCATATTACAACAAAAATAATCCTGTTTCACATAACATTATTCAAAAAGTTCCATCACCAAGACACAATGTAAATTACCCACCCATTTAACAAGGCCAGCATTCCCAGGGGAAGCCGCTCACAACAGCTATTCATGAGATGCTGAATGTCATGTGAATGTCATGTACGGGGATTAACATGAGAGGGGAAAGCCATTACCATTGGATATATAGCTCCGAGAGGGGAAAGAGAAGCCTTTTTTCATAGGAGTGTTGCTTGTGTGTTGTTGTTTTTTTCATTTATTTTTCATCATTGTTCGTATTATTATTGTTATTATCATTTTTATTGT
>NC_061850.1:28812982-28817982 GCF_019202785.1 Penaeus chinensis | reverse complement strand
GAGGAATCTGAAGAAAAATAATAATGATATCGAATATGAGTATAAAAATACATCCATCCGATATTCAACAAATGGACAGCAACATGCAAATGAGTTATGAGGGAGAACTTACTTACACATTATTAAGGTTTATGCCTGGATTGTGGAGTAGTGAGTCACTACTAACTAATAATAATTTATCCCCTCCAATATATATATGTATATATATACATATACATATTTATATATCAAGATAAACATTGTCGGAATAAAAATAACAATACGGATAAATTTCGTAATGACTCTACTTATCGACTCTCTCTCACTGTATTGTCACATATGTTGTTGTTAATTTACCCATTCGCCCTATTTGGCAAGAATGCATGCCATGCCCACTGTAATACAAGTTTATTTATTGTATTTACACATAGATGGCTCTATAAGTTCTTAATCACCAAATAGCCAGTTATTAGAAACTACCTATCTCACCTGTTTACCCTTTTCCTTCACTTTAGAAAAGGGTCTTTTGTATCATTTCATTGTCTAAAAATATTTTAATGGCAAATTTGATAATCATAACATCAATAACAATAATAACGGTATCGATAGCAATGGTATTAATAAGAAAAAAAAAACATTTTTCCCGCCAATTCAAGGAATGAGGAAATCAGGATCGGTCACTAGGGCCTCCTGATAGACTCCTTGCCGGCTGAGCACATGTGGAGCCATCTATATGTGACAAAATTCACTAAAAAAAACCCACAGGGGACAGAACATAAATCTGGGGCCAATGGGTTAATTATGCTTAAGAACTAGCTCGAAAATACCACGAGAATTTACGCACGAGTTTTAAGATATTGATAGATAACGGTAGATAATGATATTTCAATGCGTTATCTCTTCTTTTGTAATATTTTTAGTTTGCTCCATGTTTTTGCATATTTCTTATTCTTCTCCCTTTCTATATAAGTCTCTCGTGTAAAATTTAAAATTTAAAGAGAAATTTTTACATGAGAGGTCTAAACAGAAAGGTTGAAAAATAAGATCTAAGTTTATTCTTTGACAAAATTACTTCTTTTCCAACTATTGAAGATAACGAACTCCAACTTAAAGCAATTAGATA
Organism: Penaeus chinensis; assembly: GCF_019202785.1. Taxonomy (NCBI): domain Eukaryota; kingdom Metazoa; phylum Arthropoda; class Malacostraca; order Decapoda; family Penaeidae; genus Penaeus; species Penaeus chinensis. Next base: position 28,816,880 of record NC_061850.1, on the reverse strand, counting down.
ATAGGTTGCCACGCTGTCTTCTTTATTTAGTTCCTTTCTTGATTATTACCCTTGACAGACATGCAGAATGACAGGCTGGTGACAGAGCCTTGACAGACAAAGACAGATGCAACAGCTTTACGACTTATGACGGTTGAATCAGAGAGGCGAAGCTCATTTTAAACATCACGACCCGGCTCCCAGATGCGAGAGTTGCCGACTTTGTACCGAGATTATTAAAATATGTTAATAGGCTACCTTTATAAGCATGCGTGTGCGTAAACAAATACACAGACATATTTAAATATTTCTTTCTACAATAGAAAATATAAATCAATACAATTTTATTCATATAATGAATCTCAAATATTGACATAATACAGTATAACTGAACTTCTAAATTTGTACCCAAACACCCGAAAAAAATCAGAAACTATTTGTGTCATAAAATTCATGTATAATAAAGTCCCTAAATGCATTTGGTAAACAGCATCAACAATAAACTGGTTATGTCATATCGTTATCTATTTTTTGGCAGAATTTCAGTTTTCTCCTTTTTTCAATTTCTCTTATTTTCCCCGTTTTCATTTGGATTTCTTATTGAAAACTTCTGATTCACCTTTTAATCAATTTAATTCTCCACATTTTGGTTGAAGAATTACTATCATTTAATAATAACATTATGAAATAAATAGTAAATCATATTAACCTATTCTTTATAGATAGATAGACAGATAGATATATATATATAGATATAGATATCTTTATTTACTTAGTTTATGCAGACAAATCAAATCACATATATAAGAAATAGAGAGAAAAATCCATTCCTCTTTTCACATTCCTCTCTCTCTCTCTCTCTCTCTCTCTCTCTCTCTCTCTCTCTCTCTCTCTCTCTCTCTCTCTCTCTCTCTCTCTCTCTTCCTTTCAATGATCTTTCTATAGCAAAAAAAAAAAAGAAAAAAAAAAGAAAAAAAGAAATGGCGGTTGTCTTTAGGTCTTCCAGTGTTGCAAATTGAAGGAGATGCACTTTGCAAGGATAGGTCTGTGGATGTAGGCTTCTTAATGTCAGTATTCCGTCAGCTCACGTCTCTGTTGCGATATATCACAGTCCAGTCTCTCTCTTCTTACAGTTGATAACTAGATATTACTAAATTTTTCAACATTTAGAAAAAAAAAAATTCAATCTTCTATTGCCTGATATGAAAGGAAAAAACATGAGCCTGGAATGTCACTTTTTTTTCTTTCTTTTTTTAATCAAGTGTCAGTCTCCCTCGCAACAAAGTGTCAGATTAGGCATAACCTTTGCCCGTTGACTCGTGTCTGTGACTGCCTGTTCTGTCATTCCTGGTCTGGATTTTCATGGCTGCATTTCTTCGTTATATTCGTTATATATTCACAGTTAATTACGAAAAAAACACTGTTCTGCATATCTAAACATTGTGTCGTCCAATCAGAATAGATTATTTGACAAACACAAACACACACACAGACACACATACACACACAGACACACATACACACACACACACACACACACACACACACACACACACAGACACACATACACACACAGACACACATACACACACACACACACACACACACACAGACACACACACACACACACACACACACACACACAGACACACACACACACACACACACAGACACACATACACACACACACACACACACACACACACAGACACACACACACACACACACACACACACACACACACACACACAGACACACATACACACACACACACACACACACACACACACACACATACGTAAACTCGAACACATGCAACAAAACAACAGCGATAATATTGATAACAATAACAACAAGAGCAATAATATTAATGACATGGATGACTATAACAATGATAAGGTTTACCATCATGATTGTAACACTTATCATTAACGTAATAATGATCACAGTGATGATATAGTTACTGATAATAATAATCACATTTAGCATCATCACTATAATGTTAATTAGTAGTGATGATAATAATGATAAAAAAAGACAACGATATTCTTAATAATAATGAACAACATTGCAATTAACGATAAGAGACAGGCAGAAATAAAAGTTAAAGATATGGCTAATTCGTGGAGACTGAAAAACGTAAAGACATTGCAATCCGATCAGGTTGACTTCAGGCTTGAAATAATACCACGGAGATCAAATCAGCAGCGTGTTCGTGCTTGACCTGGAGGCAGTCGTATTCTGAGCATCGAGAGAGAGAGAGAGGGGGGGGGGGGGGAGACAAAAAGAGAGAGAGAGGGGGGGGAGACAAAAAGAGGGAGAGGGAGAGAGGGTGGAGGGGGAGGAGAGAGGGTAGAGGGAGAGGAGGAGAGAAGTAAGGAGAGGAAGGGAGGGAGAGGAGATAAGTAGGGAGAGAGAGGGTGGAGAGAGGGAGAAGGAGGGAGAGGGGGAGAGGGTGGAGGGAGGGAGAAAGAGAGAGGGAAGGAGGGAGAGTGGGATAGGGTAGAGGGAAGTTGAGAGGGAGAGAGAGGGAGGGAGAGAGGGAGAGAGGGCGAGAGCGAGAAACAGATGAAGAGACAGACAGACAGAGAGACAGGGAAGTAATAGGGAGATAGATAGACATATATATATAAAGAGAGAGAGAGAGAGAGAGAAAAGAGAGGTGGGGGGAAGGAGAGGGAGAGAAAAAAAAAACAGAAACGAAAAATAAAAAATAACCTCGCCCACTCCACCAAAAGAGAAGAGAACAGAAAAAACAACGCAGAAAAAAAGAAAAAAAAAAGTCAAATGAAACAAAAAAAAAACTCAAAATGTCTACATCCCCGATCCTCCGTGTCTTAACTTGGCATCTTGAAGACGAGACACATAATGAGCACGGATGAGGAGGGTTTCTTTCGCAAAAAAAAAAGCGCTTTCAAGGAAATGTCACAGAGAGTTTGAGTGGTGAATGATGAGTGATGGCCTCATTCGACACTCATGGGGCGGAGGGGCTTTCACTCATACTCGCGGCGAGAGAGACGGAGAAAGGAGGAGAGGTGAGGCGAGAGAGACGGAGAAAGGAGGAGAGATGAGGCGAGAGAGACGGAGAAAGGAGGAGAGGTGAGGCGAGAGAGACGGAGAAAGGAGAAGAGATGAGGCGAAAGTGACGGAGAAAGGAGGAGAGATGAGGCGAGAGAGACGGAGAAAGGAGGAGAGATGAGGCGAGAGAGACGGAGAAAGGAGGAGAGGTGAGGCGAGAGAGACGGAGAAAGGAGGAGAGATGAGGCGAGAGAGACGGAGAAAGGAGGAGAGATGAGGCGAGAGAGACGGAGAAAGGAGGAGAGATGAGGCGAGAGAGACGGAGAAAGGAGGAGAGATGAGGCGAGAGAGACGGAGAAAGGAGGAGAGATGAGGCGAGAGAGACGGAGAAAGGAGGAGAGATGAGGCGAGACAGACGGAGAAAGGAGGAGAGATGAGGCGAGAGAGACGGAGAAAGGAGGAGAGATGAGGCGAGAGAGACGGAGAAAGGAGGAGAGATGAGGCGAGAGAGACGGAGAAAGGAGGAGAGATGAGGCGAGAGAGACGGAGAAAGGAGGAGAGATGAGGCGAGACAGACGGAGAAAGGAGGAGAGATGAGGCGAGAGAGACGGAGAAAGGAGGAGAGATGAGGCGAGAGAGACGGAGAAAGGAGGAGAGATGAGGCGAGAGAGACGAAGAAAGGAGGAGAGGTGAGGCGAGAGAGACGAAGAAAGGAGGAGAGATGAGGCGAGAGAGACGGAGAAAGGAGGAGAGATGAGGCGAGACAGACGGAGAAAGGAGGAGAGATGAGGCGAGACAGACGGAGAAAGGAGGAGAGGTGAGGCGAGAGAGACGGAGAAAGGAGGAGAGATGAGGCGAGAGAGACGGAGAAAGGAGGAGAGATGAGGCGAGAGAGACGGAG
>NC_061850.1:28797982-28800482 GCF_019202785.1 Penaeus chinensis | reverse complement strand
GAATGAGACAATATCCAATTAATCCACCAAAGGATAAGATATTTTACGAATATATTAGTTTTGAGATAATGATTATGGTCCTACTGCAACAAGGCTATTAGTGCTAGATTTAAGAGTATTGATATTGCAATTACTGTTTATTGATTAAGATTAATGAGTGTGATATTAGTATCCAGGCCCAGTATAACGATGAATATTTCGTTAATGATAATGATAATGATAATGATTATCATGATATTGGTGATATTGTCATGATGACAAATAGTCATTGTAGATTAAAAATAATAATAATAATGATTATCATAATGATAATGATGATGATGTTCATGCTGATATTAATGATGGAAAGGGAGGATAGTAATAATGATGATAATAATAGTTAGAATAATAATGATCATGGTAATAATGATAATAATGATAATAGTAATAGTAATAATGATAATGAGGAGAAAAGAGGGAAGAGTAAAGAAACGAATGAGAGGGAGAGAGACAGACAGACAGACTAACAGAGACAGAGAAAGAGAGAAATAGAGAGAGAGAAATAGAGAGAGAGAAATAGAGAGAGAGAGAGAGAGAGAGAGAGAAAGAGAGAAAGCGAGAGAGAGAAAGAGAGAAAGAGAAAGAGAGAGAGAGAGAGAGAGAGAGAAGAGTACACTGACAGATAGATAAACCGATAGATAAAGAGAGAGAGTGAGAAAAAAAGAAAAGAAAAGAAAGAAAGAAAGAAAAAGAGAACGAAAAAACAAACAAATAAGAAAAGAAAAGAAACAAAGAAAAAGAAAGTTAATCAAACCTCCTCCTCCTCCTCCCCCCTCCCCCCCACCTCCCAATACGAAGTCACAGTCTCCCCCAACCTTTACTAACACATTAGCCTGAATGTCACAAAGCAAGGACCGGAAATCTTGGTTTGATGAAATAGGTCACGTGTTGACCTTTGCTCTCGGCGTCTTCCTTGGAGATTGGACAGAAAGAAAGGTCGAAGATTTGATTTTTTTTCTTTTCTCTCTATCTATGTCTTTTTATCTCTCTCTCTCTATCTATCTATCTATCTATCTATCTACCTATCTATCTATCTCTGTCTCTATCTCTGTTTCTTTTTTTTTCTTCCTCTTCCCCATTTTCTTCTCTTTCTTTATTTTCTATCAGATACATTCTCGTCTTTTCTTCCTCTTTCTCTTGCTATTCCCCTTTTTCTTTCTCTTTTTTTAATCGTTATCTTCATTTCGCTCTCTTTCTTTCCATTCAATTTTCTTATTTTCTTTCTTTTTCTTCGTCGTTTCCTTCTTTTCTTTTCTTTCTCTATATTTTCACCCATTGTGTGTGTGTGTGTGTGTGTGTACGTGTGTGTTTACGTGTCTGTGTGTGTGTATGTGTGTCTGTATTTGTATGTCTGTGTCTTTATGTGTGTATGTATATGTATGTGTGTGTGTGTGTGTGTGTGTGTGTGTGTGTGTGTGTGTGTGTGTGTGTGTGTGTTTGTGTCTGTATGATTGTGTGTGTGTGTGTGTGTGTGTATGCATGTGTCTGTTCGTTTATATGTGTCTTACCGTCCGGCGTCACTGAACCCAAGATACGAGACACTTTACATGTCTCAGTGACAGTAAGTGTCAAGACATGCACTAAACATCTCTTATATCGCAACAACGTAATTACAACGTTGTGCTGAAGTGAGATATACTTATGACGTAATAGTTAGTGTATAAAGGCCTCATCATACGTTGGTCTCGCTACCTGTCTTTAGCGCTTACGAGATTTGTTAACAAAGCAAAGTCATTCGGTGTTTATGAGGTCTCATCTTCTACGGGGGGGGGGGGGGGTCTGGAGATTGAGAATATATATGTGTATTTGGGGTATGGATTATCGGGTCCAAGTAGGTATAAGGGTATGAGGGAAACCGTATATTCAAGTAATTTTCAGTTACAGAACTATTTGAAAGGCACGTAACTATGTGAACTTTATATAAACCTGTCTATGGAACTAAAGCGAAACGCAATAAATCTTTAGGATGTATTATGCAACAGCCAACCTTGACAAATCTGTGTAAATGAATGTCAGACTCATGCTGTTCCTTCGAAATAAATCTAAGACTATTTTGAAATGATGAAATAATCGCATCATTACTGCAGCTATCAGGTCATTACGGTCGTTGCTGAAATTAGGCCATTTTGTACCAGCAAGGAGATTGTTATCAACAACAATATCAGATTTCGGACGTGTACGCATGAATAAATGAATTTACACACACACGCACATGGGTGCATGTACAAATGCACGCATAGATATAGACGAAGTTGAGCATTTTGTGTATGTGCACAAAACACACACACAAAACACACACAACTGGTTTCCCTATATACCTTTTAAACCTATTTATTTTTTTTTTTATATTTTATATATTATATATATAATATATTTTAATATATATGTATATTATACCCTATATAACAATTAAGAAACCCCTAATACACACATATATTTATTTATATTTATATATTATATA
>NC_061850.1:28789459-28791959 GCF_019202785.1 Penaeus chinensis | reverse complement strand
TGTGTGTGTGTTTTGTGTGTGTGTGTGTTTTATGTCGTGTGTGTGCTTGTGTGCCTGTGTGTAAAAAATACATGCCAGTCAATAATTCGTTATTCCTATTGCTAGCACAAAAACACATATTTCAACTGCAATTATTATCAACTAAGTCTAAACAAGCACTACTAAAACTGCCCCTGTTTCTTCCTATTAACTAACACGTACTGGCAATACTGCTTAAATTCCTTCATCATAACTAAACATATAGTAATAAATAAAAAAATTGAAAGATATAAAAACATTTAAAAAAGTTGCAACAGAAAACATACAACAGAAAACAGCCACAACAGACAACAGACAAGAGAAAACGGCCACAGCAGACAACAGAAAACGGCCACAACAGACAACAGAAAACGGCCACAGCAGACAACAGAAAACGGCCACAACAGACAACAGAAAACGGCCACAACAGACAACAGAAAACGGCCACAACAGACAACAGAAAACGGCCACAACAGACCACAGAAAACGGCCACAACAGACAACAGAAAACGGCCACAGCAGACAACAGAAAACGGCCACAGCAGACAACAGAAAACGGCCACAACAGACAACAGAAAACGGCCACAACAGAAAACGGCAACAACAGACAACAGAAAACGGCCACAGACAGACAACAGAAAACGGCCACAACAGACAACAGAAAACGGCCACAGCAGACAACAGAAAACAAGCACAACAGACAACAGAAACGGTCACAGCAGACAACAGAAAACGGCCACAACAGACAACAGAAAACGGCCACAACAGACAACAGAAAACGGCCACAGCAGTCAACAGAAAACGGCCACAACAGACAACAGAAAACAAGCAAAACAGACAACAGAAAACGGCCACAGCAGACAACAGAAAACGGCCACAATAGACAACAGAAAACGGCCACAACAGACAACAGAAAACGGCCACAGCAGACAACAGAAAACGGCCACAACAGACAACAGAAAACGGCCACAGCAGACAACAGAAAACAGGCACAACAGACAGCAGAAACGGCCACAGCAGACAACAGAAAACGGCCACAACAGACAGCAGAAAACAAGCACAACAGAAAACGGCCACAGCAGACAACAGAAAACGGCCACAACAGACAACAGAAAAAAACAAGCACAACAGACAACAGAAAACGGCCACAGCAGACAACAGAAAACGGCCACAACAGACAACAGAAAACGGCCACAACAGACAACAGAAAACGGCCACAACAGACAACAGAAAACGGCCACAACAGACAACAGAAAACAAGCACAACAGACAACAGAAAACGGCCACAGCAGGAAAACGGGGAAAAGGGCCCACAACAGCCAACAGAAAAAACAAGCACAACAGACAACAGAAACGGCCACACCCGACAACAGAAAACAAGAAAAACACACAACAGAAAACGGCCACAGCAGACAACAGAAAACGGCCACAGCAGACACGGGAAAAACGCCACAACAGACAACAGAAAACGGCCACAACAGACAACAGAAAACGGCAACAACAGACAACAGAAAACCCACAATAGAACAAAAAGGGCACAACAGACAACAAAAACGGTCACAACAGACGACAGAAAACGGCCACAACAGACAACAGAAAACGGCCACAGCAGACAACAGAAAACAAGCAAACAGGACGCAGAAACGGCCACAGCAGACAACAGAAAACGGCCACAGCAGACAACAGAAAACAAGCACAACAGACAACAGAAAACGGCCACAGCAGACAACAGAAAAAGGCCAAAAACAGACAACAGAAAACAAGCAAAACAGCCCAACAGAAAACGGCCACAGCAGACAACAGAAAACGGCCACACAATAGACAACAGAAACGGCCACAACAGACAACAGAAACGGCCACAGCAGACAACAAAACGGCCACAAAGATAACAGAAAACGGCCACAGCAGACAACAAAAAACGAGCACAACAGACAGCAGAAAACGGCCACAGCAGACAAAGAAAAGGCCAAACAGACAGCAGAAAAAAAAGCACAAACAACAGAAAACGGCCACAACAGACAACAGAAAACGGCCACAACAGCAACAGAAAAAAAAAAGCACAAGAAACAGAAAACGGCCACGCAGACAACAGAAACGGCCACAACAGACAACAAGAAAACGGCCACAACAGACAACAAAAAAACGGCCACAACAGACAACAGAAAACGGCCACAACAGACAACAGAAAACAAGCACACAACACAACGAAAAGGCCAAAAACAGAAAAACAGAAAACGGCCACAACAGACAACAGAAAACAAGCACAACAGACAAAGAAAACGCCACAGCAAACAACAGAAAACGGCCACAACAGACAACAGAAAACGACACAACAGAAACAGAAAACAGCCACTAGACAGACAACAGAAAACAAGCACAACAGACAACAGAAAACGGCCACAGCAGACAACAGAAAACGACCACAACAGGAAACAGGAAAACAGCCACAGACAGACAACAGAAAACAACCACAGACAGACAA
>NC_061850.1:28779459-28781959 GCF_019202785.1 Penaeus chinensis | reverse complement strand
TTACTCAAACTATTCAATCACTCAAGCTAGCAAGGAAAGGCGAGTCTATAAGCCTTAATCAGTGGGTAAAAGAAAGCTTGAGTAAAGGCCTGTCAAGAAGGAGGAGGAGAAGAAGAAGAAGAAGTAGAACAAAAAGAAGAAGAAGAATTAGAATAAGGAGAAGGAGAAGAAGAAGAAGACGAATAATTAGAGGTCGAAGAAGAAGAAAAAGAAAAAGAAAATGATGAATTAGAAGAAGAACAAGTACAAGAACAAGAAGGAGAAAGAAAAAGAAAAAGAAGAAACAAAAAAGGAAATGAAGAAAAGTAAAAATAGATCTTAACAAAAAGTGTTTGAATGCGAGCGTGTGTGTGTGTGTGTTTGTGTGCGAGCGTGCATGTGTGCTTGTGTGTGTGTGTGAGAGAGTATGAGTGCGTGCGTTTGTGTGTGTATGTCCGTTTATGAGTTCACGTATCCAAATGTGTATATGTGTATGTATGTCTATATGTGTGTATGACTCCAGGCATGACAGACAGGGACAACATCATTTCTGCACCCCCCCCCCCCCCCTCCCCGTGACGGCCCCCAAGCAAAATTGCAAGGCGATCTCCCCATCAGTCAAGCCGGACAGAGTAACTAGGTAATTGTAATGAAGCCAGAGAGTCGCCTGTTGGAATCCCCGGTGCCTTCTGCCTGGAGGTGATGAGGTCACGTGACACGGCTGCTTTCATCATTCTCAGGAGACCTATTATTCGTGCATGCAAACCTGGACACTTGCCGGCATGCATCGTGCACACAAATATATACACAAAGCTACGCATGCACATACTCTTACCCTCTCTCCCTCTCCCACCTTTTCTCTCCCTCTCCTACTTCGTCTCTCCCTATCCCACCTCTTCTCTCCTTCTCCCTCTCCCATCCCCTCTCCCTCTCCTACCTCCTCTCTCCCTATCCCACCCCCTCTCTCCCTCTCCTACCTCCTCTCTCCCTCTCCTACCTCCTCTCTCCCTATCCCTCCTCTTCTCTCCCTCTCCCACCCCCTCTCCCTCTCCTACTTCGTCTCTCCCTATCCTACCTCCTCTCTCCCTCTCCCACCTTCTCTCTCTCATTCTTCTCCTCTTCCGCGTGTTCTGGGGTAAACAGAGTGACACAGAGTAAACAAAGGGAAAGGAAAATAAGAACCGAGTGTCTCTATCGGCCATTAGCTTTGTTTCCTCAGTGACACCAAAGCAGTGAGTGTGAATTTGTATGTTATCTAGGAACTTTGGGGAAATTTCGTTATTGGTGCGATAATGGTAAGTGGTAAAGGTGTAAAGAGGAATGGATATTAATGTACAGATGGTCATTATGAGAAATGTTATCATCAAGAATGTTAAGAATGCTAACAATAACTTGATGACAATGATAATATGAATAATTCAATTGAAAATGACAGCAACTGCAATATTGATGATAAAAATCATCATAATCTAACTATAAAATAGTGCCTTTCTTTTCGTGTGTGTGTCTGTTTGTCTTTCATATATATATATATATATATATATATATATATATATATATATATATATATATATGTGTGTGTGTGTGTGTGTGTGTGTGTGTGTGTGTGTGTGTGTATATATGATTGTATATATATACATATATATATATATATATATATATATATATATATATATATATATATAATATATATATATATATATATATATATACATATATATATATATATATAAATAAACACACACACACACATACGTTTTTATTTTCGTTACGTGCACCCCTCAGTTACGCAATACTAACTCCTCTTCAATGAATGCTGTTCTATTAATACCCAGTGCTTCGCCTTTTCAAAAATGGAAACTTTGACATGCTAATGAGTTCCTTGTTGTACACAGAGACTCCGATCCTCGAGCATAAAGCTGCCGTTGCCAAATTTCCTACGCTTTTCCTAAACTTAAATTGTATTTCCGTGGAAGTTGCTCAGGTATCTCCTTCCTGAGTTTTTGTGTTTGTTTGTTAGGATAATGAAGATGATAATTATGAATATCGTCATTTTTATCATTAGTAGTTGTTGTAGTAGTAGTAGTATCATAATTATAATTTGTGTTATAGTATTCTTGTCATTGTCATTTCCATTATTGTTCTTATCATTTCCAATATTATTGTTATCATTTTATTATTATTATCATTATTATCATCATCATTATTGTTATTAGTATTATTGTTGTCATTATCATTATTATTACCATTATTATCATTATTATTCTATTATCATTATTATTATTATCATTATCGTTACTATTGTTATAATTATTATTATTACCATTTTATTATTATTATTATTATTATCATTATTATTATTATCATTATCATTATTATTATTATTACTCATCATTAGCATTTTTATCATTAGCATAATCATTAGTAGTAGCAGTAGTATCATTATTATACTTTTATACTATTACTATTACTATTACAATTACTATCACCATTACTACTACCGCTATCATCATGATCACCA
>NC_061850.1:28734459-28764459 GCF_019202785.1 Penaeus chinensis | reverse complement strand
AGGACAACACACCATACACTTACTTGATAAACAGAGGCAACCCGCCACAGCACGAGAAGCACCAGTCAGCCAGCTAAAACTCCAACGATCTGTCACCACACAAGATAAAAGCTTCTCTCCCTCTGACCGACCTGGCTTGACCTTTTATACTGGTGCTTCCCAAGCTTGGTGAGGTTTTACCCATAATGCATTTCGTTTGATTAATTAAATAGTGTATGGTAACTTTGAAATAATCTTAAAAATACATAGAATAAAAAGAACAATAAAACTATACAAAAATGGGCAGGTAAAAGAAGTGAATGATAGGAATGTATGAAAACGTGAAAGAAGGGATCCGTGAGGGAAAACGGGAAACAAGAAGAGAGAAACAGAGCTAAGGTGAATTAGTCGAAGGTAAAAGGCAAGAATAAGGCAAGGTAAGTATGGAACATAAGTTAAGTAGTGCACAAGTAGTGTTACGTATAGTAGAAGTAGTGTAGATGTAGATGTAGATCACGGACCAGTGAGAAAGGTAATTCAAAGGGGTATAAAAACACAGGTTCATTCTTATAAAAAGACAACATATAAACACAGGAAAAACAGGAAAAACACGTCATCTTGCAGGGCGGAGGAGTCCGTAGATTCTCGATAGATAACCGTAATCGTCAGGGGAACAGGCGGCCCGGAAGCCTGCGGGAGGACCCGCCTGAAGCCAGGGAAATTCACTACAATTATTATTATTATTATTATTATTATTATTATACGTATTATCATTATTATTTTTTTTATATTATTATCAACATTATTATCAATATTATTGTTTTCATTATTGTTATATATTCTCATTATCATCATAATTATCATAACTATTAAAATTTTAAAAAATGTAACTGCTAAATTTACTGTTCTCATAATTACTATTATTATCATCATCATCCTTATCATTATCATCCTCATCATTATTACTATCATTATCATTATAATCATCACTATCACTATTATCATCACTATTACTTTAACGACAATTATTCTCATCTTTAAAATTGTTATCATGACAATAATTATAATTACCATAACTTTTTTCCCCCGAAATAACAGAGCATGTAGACCACTGCATACAATCGCACACGAACTCATAAGAGAAGCGGTCATGCAGACTGAGCCATGCATGATTCTCATTCATGAACACGGACCAGCCAGAATCACACTTTTTTCTTTTTTTTTCAAAATGCTTCGACTCCTCTCCAAAATGCATCGTAAGTGACCTAGCTTTGCTCCGCTCGAAAAGGGGGAAATGTTATCGGTTATCGAAAGGGATTAGGTAAGATTAGTATAAGGATTGGGCCTCGTGTTCCGTCCTAATCGTGTGTCTATGGCGATACGAAACGAGGGAATAGGAAGGTGAAGAGAAAGGAGAAAGAAGAGAAAAAAAGTGAAAAGGGTTAAAGACATTGTGGCTTGATACGGGATCTTTTGTCGTGTGTAGAGGGGTTGGTTCTCTCATTAATAGATACATAGATAGGTAGATAGATAGGTAGATAGATAGTTAGATATATAGGTAGATAGATAGATATAGAGATATATAAACAGATAGATAGATATAAATAGATATAGATAGATTGATAAATATAGATAGATAGATAGATGGATGGATAGATATATAGACAAATATAGATTGAAAGATTGATAAATAGATAGACAAATATAGATTGATAGATTGATAAATAGATATATCATGTATACGTACATACATTCGTATACGTCAGAAAAAGGAGACAGGATAATGAAAGGTGAATATCAATAGAGAGAGAGAGAGAGATAGAGAGAAAGAAAGAAAGAAAGAAAGAAAGAGAGTGAGAAAAAACAGTAAAATACAGAGACAAACAGAGAGAGAAAGAGAGCGAGGGAAAGAGAGAGAGAGAGAGAGAGAGGGAGAGAGAGAGAGACCGACCCAACATGTAGGCAACATGCTTTCACCAACACCTTAGCATGTCACTGAGGGAATGAACATGCCAATCCCTCACAACATGAAAGGGTTGCCACGGATTTACAATAACGATCTTTTTTTACGTCAAGGGGATGGATAAGTAAACAGAATGGATTGATAAATGGATAGATAAATAGATAAATGAACAGATAGATGGATTAATGAAGAGATTAATAGGTAAATATTTGGAGAAATACGTAAATAATGAAAACAAAAATAAAAGCAAATAAATTAATAAATAGGGAGATGGATTAATGCATAGATGAGTAATTGAATAATTGAATAAATAAGTATATAATGAAAAAACAATAATAAGTAATTGAATAAACAGATGGATAGATTAATGAATAAACAAGTAAATTTACGAATAAATAAGGAAATAAACAAAAACAGAGAGAAACAAAAAAATTAAAAAGCAAACAAAAACAAAACAAAAAAAGACAAAAAAATATATAGATATAAAAAGAGACAGAAATTCGACAACACGAGCCACATGGTCCCCGCATCAAAGCCGCTTATTGGCTCAGCGATTTCCAGCCTCGTCCAATCAGAGGCATCGATTAAACCTTTATTTCGATATTGAGGATAGAGCGTATTCGGAATTTACTTCATTTACGCAAAGCAAGCAAGCTGTCACAGTCGCTCAGCTGGGCGGACCGGGAATCCCTGCACAGTTAGCTCCATGATAGGTTTGTGTAGAGGGTATAGAGAGAGGAGGAGGGATTTTTAGAGAGAGGATTGAGATGTGTTGAGAGAGAGTGTGTGTGGGGGGGGGGGGGGGGAGAGAGGAAGAGGAGAAGGGATTTTTAAAGAGAGGATTGAGATGTGTTGAGAGAGAGAGAGGGAGGGAGAGGGGAGAGGGAACTCGGGAGAGAGGGAGAGATAGACAGAGAGAGAGAGAGAGAGAGAGAGAGAGGAGAAGGGATTTTTAGAGAGAGGATTGAGATGTGTTGAGAGAGAGTGTGGGGGGGGAGAGGGAGAGGGAGGGAGAGGGGGGAAGGAACTCAGGAGGGAGGGAGATAAAGAGAGAGAGAGAGAGAGAGAGAGAGAGAGAGAGAGAGAGAGAGAGAGAGAGAGAGAGAGAGAGGAGAAGGGACTTCTAGAGAGAGGATTGAGATGTGTTGAGAGAGTAGGGAAGGGAGAGAGGGAGAGGGAGGGAGAGGGAGGGAGAGGGTGGAGAACTCAGGAGGGAGGGAGAGAAGAGAGAGAGAGAGAGAGAGAGAGAGAGAGAGAGGATTGAGATGTGTTGAGAGAGAGGGGGGGGGTAGAAGGGGGAGAGGGAGGGAAGGGGCAGTGGGAAGAAGGGAAGAGGGAGGGAGAGAGAGAGAGAGAGAGGATAAACGATACTGACAAGGCGGATAGAATCAAGACATCTGACCCTTCCTCCCCCCCCCCCCCCCCCCCCCCGCTCCCTCCCCCAAACACCTATATCCAAAGAATCCATGAGTCACCAGCCCCTTCTTTATCCCTTCCTCCGCTCCCCTCCCTTCCCCCTCCCCTCCCTTCCGTTTCCCTCCCACTCCTATCCCCCTCCCCTCCCCACCCCCTCCCATTCCCCACCCGCTCCCATCACCCTCCCATTCCCCACCCCCACCCACCCCTCCCCTTCCCACCCCCTCCCATCACCCTCCCCTTCCCATCCCCTCCCATCACCCTCCCCTTCCAACCCCTTCCCACCCCCTCCCACCCCTCCCCACCCCCTCTCCCACCCCTCCCCACCCCCCTCCCACCCCCCCACCCCTCACCCTCCCCCCTCCCCTTCCCTACCCTCCCCCCCCTTCCACCCCATCCACCCTCCTCCTTTAGTGTGATTGAAGAGAGAGCTCAAGATTGCAAACACGCGTGAGAAAGTGTGATCAAAGCTTACCGGGTTCATGACTCTCCCGGTATCAGAATGTCAGTCACCGGTCGTCTCATCTCACTGGTTCTTGGCAGCGTAATCTTGGCGAAATTGCTGTGATGGAGGGGAGGGGGAGGGGGAGGGGGAAGAATGAGGAAGGGAGGAAGGGGGGAGGGAGAATGAGGGGGGGAGAGGGGGAGAAGGAGGGAGGAGGGGAAGGGAGGGAGGGAGAATAAGGGGGGGAGGGGGGAGGGAGAAGGAGGAAGGGAGGGGAGAGAGGGGAAGGGAGAATGAGGGGGAGAGGGGGAGGGAGGGGGGGAGAAGGAGGAAGGGGGGAGGGAGAGGGGAAGGGAGGGAGGGAGAATGAAGGAGGGGGGAGAAAGAGGAGAAGGGAGGGAGGGAGAATGAGGGGGGAGAAAGGGGGGGAGTGGGGAGAAGGAGGAAGGGTGAGGGAGAGGGGAAGGGAGGGAGGGAGAATGAGGGGGGAGAGGGGGGAGGGAGGGAGAAGGAGGAAGGGGGAAGAGAAAGGGGAAGGGAGGGAGGGAGAATGAAGGAGGGGGGAGAAAGAGGGGAAGGGAGGGAGGGAGAATGAGGAGGGAGAGATGGGAGGGAGGGAGAAGTAGGAAGGGGGGAGGGAGAGGGGAAGGGAGGGAGGGAGAAGGAGGGGGGGAGAGGGGGGGAAGGAGGGAGGGAGGGGAGAGAGAATGAAGGAGGGGGGAGAAAGAGGGGAGGGGAGGGAGGGAGAATGAGAGGGGGAAGAGGGGGAGGGGGGAGAGAGAGGGGAAGGGAGGGAGGGAGGAAGAAGGAGAGGGGAGAGAGAGGGGAAGGGAGGGAGGGAGATTGAGGGTTGGAGAGGGGGAAGGGAGGGAGAAGGAGGGAGGGGGGAGAGAGAGGGGAAGGGAGGGAGGGAGAAGGAGGGTGGGGGGAGAGAGGGGGGCGGGAGGGTTAAGGAGAGAGAGGGACAGAGGAGGAGAGAGGGAGGGGGAGGAGGAGGAGGGGGAGGAGAGGGGGATGGGAGGGAGGAGGAGTGGGGAAGAGGGGGGAGGGGAAAGGGGAGGGGAGGGATGAGAGGAACAGGTGGGGGAGGAAGGAGAGAAGGAGGGAAAGGGTGTGTGAGAGAGGGCGGGAGGGAGGGAGAGGGTGAGAGGGCGGGAGAGAGGAAGGGATCGGAAATGAGAAAAAAAAAAAGGACAGATGAACAGACAGACAGGGAGGGAGGAGGAGGAGAGAGAGAGAGTGAGAGAGAGAGAGAGAGAGAGAGAGAGAGAGAGAGAGAGAGAGAGAGAGGAGATGAGAGAGAGAGAGAGAGAGAGAGAGAGAGAGAGAGAAGGAGTGTGCAAGTGTGTGTGCTTGTGTTTGTTTGAGTGTGTGTGTGTGTGTGTGTGTGTGCAACTACGTGTGTGCAACCTTTCATGTTTAGACAATCACAGAATCATATACACGTACGTATTGTTAAAAGGAGGGGGGAGAGAAAGAGATAGAGAGATAGAGAGAGAGCTAGACAGATAGATACAGAGAGGAAGATAAAGAAAAAGAGAGAGATAGAGAGACAGATAGATACAGAGAGGGAGAGAAAGAAAAAGAAAGAGAGAGATAGACAGATAGATACAGAGAGGAAGAGAAAATAAAAAAGAGAGAGAGAGATAGACAGACTGATACAGAGAGGGAGAGAAAGAAAAAAAGATAGACAGATAGACAGATAGATAGAGATAAAAGTGAATAAATAATTAAATAAAAACTGTTTCCTTGACACAATATCCACCAACCCTCTTTACGTCACACAAGGAACACCTCAATTAACCCTTTGATCTTACACAACTTATAAAGGTCTTAGAGCTTTGCATTGCACCGTCTACGTTCACTTGGCCTTGAACACTGATAAAAGATAACAGCTGATAAGACGCACGCAGAATTAGGGGAGCCAAGGAAGGATATTTAGCGCAGGTAAATAGTGAACAAGGAGAAGGAGGAATAGGAAAATCAGAGGAGGAGGAAGGGGAGAAGCAGAGGAGGAGGAAGGGGAGAGGAAGAGGAGGAGGAAGGGGAGAAGCAGAGGAGGAGGAAGGGGAGAGGCAGAGGAGGAGGAAGGGGAGAAGCAGAGGAGGAGGAAGGGGAGAGGCAGAGGAGGAGGAAGAGGAGAAGCACTGGGAGAGTGGAAGCTTCTGTACTATATTGTCATATTACGTTTTAAAAGAGTTAGACCGATAGATAAATGTACATAATATAGATAGATAGATAGATAGATAGATAGATAGATAGATATAGATACATAGATAGATAGATAGAGATAAATAGCTAGAGAGAGAGAGAGAGAGAGAGAATGAGACCACAACAAAGACAAAGAGAGAGGGAGAGAGAAAGAGCGAGAGATAATAAAAAAAAAAGACGAATCTAACATAAATCTACCACATACCTTTTAGTTGATGGTCTTCTCCTTTTCTCTAAATTCCTCTCTTTATCCCAAAGTAACCGTAACCTTAAGTACAATCCTTTTATCACATTCTTAAAGTCGTTTTTCATTAAATATTTTCATCGCAACGCAATTTTAACTTTTTTGATATAAAATTCCTGTGACAGGAATTTTATCAAGATTCGACGGTAACTTTTAATATAGTCATTATATTTATTTTAATGTTATATTAGAATTATTATCATATCAATATAGTCATTAACATATGACATATCAATTTCACGAAGATCCAACTGTAACTTTGAATCAAACAATTTGACAGAATTCCGAAAAAAACATTTTTTTGCATAACTGCTGACTGAAAAAAAAAAGAAATTAAGCAAAAAGAGACAGGAGAAAGAGAGGATAGATATAGAAAGATAGACAGGTTGGTAGATAGATAGATATATATAGAAATAACTTGATAGATATAGATAGATAGATAGCTATATAGATAAATTAATAGCTATAAATAGAAAGATATATATAGATATATACATAGATAGATACAGATTGTCTGATAGATATAGATAGATAGATAGATAAAGATACATGCATAGATTGACAGATAGATAGATAAAGATACATGCTTAGATTGATAGATAGATAGATAGATACAGACATATAAATAGATATAGATATATATAGATAGATAGATATAGATATAGATATATAGATAGATATAAACACAGCAACCCCCCCCCCCTCATTCCAACCCTCCCCCCTTTATCGAATCATCACCCCCCCCCCCCCCCCAAAAAAAAAATATAGATAAATAAAATAAAAATCTCATCAACACCGATCTGTTGCAACTGATATTGCACAGCTGTTGCTTCTCTCCATCTATCTCCTGCAACGTCGCAAGCAGTTTGGGCAGACAGGGGGGGGGCGGGGAGGGGGCGGGGGGGCGGCAAGCAGTGATTGTGAAATGAAAAATAATGTTTTTATTCCTTTTCAGTTTTGTGATACAAGGGTTGTTTGTTTTGTCTGTCTGTTTGTCTGTCTGTCTGTCTGTCTGTCTGTCTGTCTTTCTGTCTTTCTGTCTTTTTTTTTTTTATCTATCTGCCCTTCTATTTCTGTTTCTTCCTTTCTTACTCATTTATTCATTATGTCTTACCTATATTATCTCTTTCTCTTCAATTTTTTTTTTTCTCTATCTTATTATATCTTTCTCTTTCTCCTTTTTTATCATCTTTACCTTTTTAATTTCTCCGTTTTTCTTCCTCTCTTTTTCTTTCTTTTTTCTTCCCTTCGCTTTCTTTTTTTCTCAATTATATTATTCTTCCTCTCTTTCTCGTTCTTTCTTTCATTATCTCTTTATCTTTTATCTTATTTCTCTATCTCTCTTTATTCTTTCTTTTTTTCTGTTTTTCCTCCTTCACTTACATTCTCTGTTTCTCTCTTTCTTATATCTTTTCCTTCTCTATTTTTTCCTCCTTTCTTTCATCCTCTCTTCCTCTTTCTTTTATTCTCCTTCTCTCTCTTTTCTCTCTCTTATTAGTTCCTCTTTCTATTACTCTCTTTTTCATTCTCCGATTTCTTTTTGGTTGTCCTTTATCGTTTTTCTTTTGGTTATTAACTGTTTCTTGATTTGCTTTCCGTTTGTTGTCTCTCTGTCTCTGTCTCTCTCTCTCTCTCTCTCTCTATATATATATATATATATATATATATATATATAGATATATATATAGATAGATAGATATATATATATATATAAATCTCTCTATATATATATATGTCTGTGTGTGCTTTGTGTGTTCTAACTCTATCTCTATCTTTATCTTTCTCTCTCTCTATCTATCTTTATCTTTATCTCTCTCTATCTCTATCTATATATCTCTCTCTCTCTCCCTCTCTCTCTCCCTCTCTCTCTCTCTCTCTCTCTCTCTCTCTCTCTCTCTCTCTCTCTCTCTCTCTCTCTCTCTCTCTCTCTCTCTCTCTCTCTCTCTCTCTCTCTCTCTCTCTCTCTCTCTCTCTTTCTCTCTCTCTCTATCAATCAATCTGTCCATCCATCCATCCTTCCATCTATGTATCTACCTATCCGTCTGCCTATCCATCCACTTCTCTGCCTACCTATCTATCTACCTATCTATCTATCCATCTATCTATCTGCCTACCTCTCTTACCAAAATCTTGATTATTTCCTTTATCCGAAATGACTGCTTATCCCATAAACGCAATTATCCCAAACTCATTAAAATCTGTTGACAAAGCAAATATAAATGACTTAATAAGAGCAACTTCTTAATGCCAATAGTTTCTTTTTCTTTCTTTCTTTTTTGTATATATATATTAGAGAGAGAGATAGATAGATAGATAGATAGATATATTTTTTTCTTTCTTTCTTTCTTTTTGTGTATATATATTTTTTTTTATATATACACATATATTTTTTTGTGGAGGGGGGGAGGGGGGGGGATTTATTTATTCTAATCATTTAAATCCTTTTTATCTTGTTCTATTCCTTTATTAAGATATTATTTGGCACTGCCTTTGTCTGCCTCTCTTTATTGTCTGTTCTTTTTATCTATTGTGATGTTTTTTTTGTGGGGGGAAGGTTCTCTGGATTTTCTTGTCTGAGACTCGTGTGTGTGTGTGTGTGTGTTGTGTGTGTGTGTGTGTGTGTGTGTGTGTGTGTGTTTGTGTGTGTGTGTGTGTGTGTGTGTGTCTGTGTGTGTGTGTGTGTGTGTGGTGTGTGTGTGTGTGTGTTTGTGTGTGTTTGTGTACATATATATATATATATATATATTATATAAATGCATACATGCATTCATGCATAATATATTATAGTTGTGTGTGTTGTGTGTGTGTGTGTGTGTGGTGTGTGTTTGTGTGTGTGTGTATGTATATGTCAACAATACGTAGCAAGGACCGGATGGCGCACTTCACACCTCCGTCCAAGCAGCATGCCTTCTCCTTTGGGCAGGACGCAGATGTCGCCCGGCTTTCTCTTTTCGCACAGGAATACACATCCGCCCTCGAAGGGAACCGCCGCACAAAAGGGCACGTGCGTTAAGACGAAGGACGGAGAGACGCGGCAGACAGGCCAAAGCCACACAGGGTCCAGGTCCACCACCTCGTCCTCCACCCGGGGACAGGGGGGTCTCTTGGGAGTCATATCTATCTTCGAATAAACCCAGCGCTTTGACCGCTTTCTTTTACGTGTGTGTGTGGTGTGTGTGTGGTGTGTGAGTGTGTGTGTGTGTGTCTGAGTGGGGGGGACTGGGGTGTGTGTGTTGGGTGTGTGTGTGCGGTGTGTGTGTGGTGGGAGTGTGTTGTGTGTTTGTATGTGTAATGTTTGTATGTAGTATATGTATATATATGTTTCTTTTATTAATGGCCCTTTTGGAAAAGCTTTTGATATTCACTTAAACACTTTGATACAGTTGTTTCATGTTGTTATCGCGGGTCGCCTACATAGGATCGCGTTCATGTGATGGGGGGTGGGGGTCTGTATTTGGGGGGTTGGTGTTGTTGCGGTGTTCTGGTGTGGGGTGGGTGATTATTGGTTTTTTATTTATAGTCTTCTGAAATATCATTACATGGTCTTGGCATGGGGAGCTTAAGTAATATTGATTTAAATACCTGAGGACAGCTGCTATGTATAGTGGGGATACCCACTACTCTTTCGCTTCGCCAGATGGGGATATATGGGGGTATTGTGTGGGGATATGGTTGGAGTGGGGGGGGCGGGGTGTTTTATTAGGCTATGCCTTGCGTGGATCGTTGTTGGTAGGGTAGGAAGGGTGGGGCAGGGTGTGATTATGTGATTTTTTGATATCGAAGGGGATGGTTGGGGGGGGTGAAGGGTTGTGGTGGGATGTGTTTGTGGTTGGGTGCGGGGTTGTGTGTGAATGAAATAAGGTGAATGTGGGTGTTGGTTATGCGGTGGGGCGTCGGGGGGTATTGACGTTTTTTCCGGGGGGGGGGGGGGGGGGGGGTTGGGTTGTTTTGTGGGTGTGGGGGGGGTGGGGGGGGGGGGGTGGGGGTTTGATTGTGGTCTGTGTGTGTGTGTGTCTGTGTGTGTGTGTGTGTGTGTGTTAGTGTTTATGTGTTATGTTGGGGGGGGGACGGGGGGGGGGGGGGGCGGAGGGGGGGGGGGGGGCGGGAGGGTGGGGGGGGGTGGGGGGTGTATTCCGAGGGTAGGAGTGTTTTGGGCAGGAACGGGAGAGAGGTTGGTTTGAGGGGGGGGGCAAGGAAGGGGAGGGGAAAGGCGACAGGTAAAGGGATGAGGAAGGGTGGGGGTGAAAGGGATGGTGGCTGTGTGAAGGGATAGTGGTTGCCATGGTGGGGAAGGGCTGGATGGGGGAGGGGAGGGGGGGTGGGGGCGGGGATTGTATGTATGGGGGGGTTTGTGTTGTGTGGGTTTGTGTAATGTATGTATGTGTGTGTATGTGTGAGGGGTGGGTGTGTATGTGGTTGTATGTGTTATGTGTTGTGACGTTTTTTGGTTGGTGGTAAGGGTGGCTGATATGGGTGGGACAGTGTGTAAATAATGTGGTAGTAATGGTACTTTGGGTATGTATTAGTTGTGTCGAGATGGTGGGGGGGTCTAGGTGGTGGGGGTGATCAAGAAATTCAATATAATAAGCCTGTTTATCTTTATATGATTAAAGAATATGTTATGCTACTCACATTTAAAGGAAAAAGGGCAAAATTCGGTTTTTTCGGGATGACAGCAATAATGAATTAAAATTATTATATATCAGAATTGATGTTGACAAAGTGGCAGCAACAATTTAGTAAAAATGTTTTAGTTTCTGTGTGAATGTTTGTTTGTTTGTATTTATCTGTGTGGTAGTGTGTGTGTGTGTGTGTTTGGTGTTGTGTGCGTTGTGTGTGTGTGTGTGTGTTTTGTTGTGTGTGTGTTTGTGTCGTTGTGTGTGTGGTTTTTGTGTCTTTTCTTGTGTCTTGTTGTTGGGTGTGCGTGTGTGTGTTTTGTGTGTTGTTTGTGGTGGCTGTGATGTGTGTTGTGTTGTTGTTTGTGTGTGGTTTGTGTGTGGTGTGTGTGCTGTGTGTGTGTGTTGTGTGTGTGTGAGTGTTTGTGTGTGTGTGTTTGTGTTCTTGTGTGGGTGTGAGTGTGTGGTTTGTGTAGTGTGTGTTTGTTTTGTGTCGTGTTTGTTTGTAGTTTGTTGTGTTTTGTGGTGTGTGTTGTGTGCGGGAGTTGTCATGTGTGTGTATAGATATAGATAGAATAGATATATAAGTATATACAAATCCAATGATAACAGAGGGATTATATAAATATAGTATGGATCAGGGATTTTTACCATTATTCTATCTATCATTTCAATATATCTGATGACTGATAATTTGATTATTGATCAGATAGATTGATAAACAGATCATACAAATTTAAAGGTTTGTGAGAAAATGCAACTCGATTCTTTGTAAATAAATGAAATTATATTTGGATGATTTTGATAGCTCTACCTTTTATATCATAAAATTTCATATTATTGAAAAATAAAAATAAACAAAATATATCAATAATCAACCGAAATAAACAAGCAAATAAACATATAAAAAAAAAAGATAGACAAGTTTAAATTAAAAAAAAACATATAAACAGACAGACGACAATAGACAAACAGACAGACAAAGCACAAAGAAAATCCCTTTAACAGGCAAATCCGACCATGATTGAACACCTGACCCAAAGCCATCGTCGATATGCGAAACCAGGAAATTGTGGAAAGATTTGAACTTGTGTGAAAAGAATTACTGTTCATCCGGCGCGATATTGAACAGCTTGTGGCAAATGCGAGAGTGTGTGTGGGCGTTGGGGGGGCGAGGAGAGGGGATGCGGAAGAGGGCGGGGGGAGAGAGCCCCCCCCCCCCCCCCGGAGAGGAGGGGGGTATTTAGGATTTAGAAGAATGGAAGGGGGGGAGGCGTGCGGGGGTTTTATACGTGTATTCATATTTATATTTATGTTTGTGTATGTTTATGTGTGTGTATTCAGATAAGTGTTATGTATGAATGTGTGTGTTTGTGGATAGATGTTTATGAATAGATAGATAGGCTAGGTAGGTAGGGAGATAGACATGTATGTATGCATACAGAGACAAAATGAGAAAATAAAGAAAGATAGAAAGGGAACGAGAAGGATTAGAGATGAGAGAGAGAGTGGCGGGAGAAGGAGAGAGAGGAGAAAGATAGAGGGGAGGGAGGGGGGGGGGGGGGGGGGGGGGGGGGGGGAAAAAGAAGGGAGGGGGGAGCGAAAACAAGAGGACCGGTGAGAAAAAAAAAAGGAAAGAAAACAAAAGAGAGAGGAGAGAGGAGAGGAGAGAGAGAAGAGAGAGAGAGAGTTGAGAGGAGACGAGGAGGAGAGAGAGAGAGAGAGAGGAGAGAAGAGAGAGCAGAGTGAGAAAGAGAGAGAGAGAGAGGAGAGGAGGGAGAGGGGGGAGCCGGAGAGAGATGAGAGATATTTAGAGAGGAAAGGGGAAAAAGTAAGAAAAGGGAAGAGGGGAAAAGGAAAGGAAAAAAAAAGCAGAAACAGAGCTAGAGACAGGGACAGAATCAGAACAAAAGAGAAAGAAACAAAACGAAAGAGAGAATAAGAGAGAGAAAGAGAGAATAAAAGAGAGAAATACCATCCCATTCTACTTAGTCACTTTCTCTTTTTTGTCCTACTCTGTAAGGCAAAGTTTGTGGCGTTTCCTGTCTTTTCTTATCATTATTCTTTAGTTTTATCGTGTTCTTATCTCTCTGCTTTTCCCCTTTTGTTCTCATTTTTTCACCTTCTTCCTATCTTCGTGATGGATTTGCTCTCGCGGGTTTCCTGTGTCTTTCTTTCGTCGGTGTTTCCTCCTCTTCCTTCGTTTCGTTTTTTTTTTTTGTTTTTTTTTTTTTTTTGTAAGGATTTTCTCCATCTTTTGTATCTTTCTTTTAATTTACATTATATATTTTTGTTTTGTTATTTGTTTAGGTTTTATTTTTTGCTATCGACGTTACTTTTTTCTTTTCTTTTTTCTCTGTTTATTGTTTACGTTTTGTCCTTTTTATTCCTCGTTTCCATTCGTCTTCATTATCGTCATTATTTTCCATTACCTTCTTTCTCTTCGTCTTCGACAACAGTTTCTCTTCATTATTTGCTATTTCTTTTTCCATTTGTTTTACTTCCTTTACTTCTTCTTTCTTCTTATCTTTACTTCTTCGTGTTCCTCTTGAGTTTATTGTCTTTTATCTTTCGTATTTTTTCGTATTTGTTCGTTTTTTTTTCATATGTTTTTGATAATTTCCTTCATCTTTTATATTTCTTTTCTTTTCCTCATGTTGTTTCTATCTTTCTCTCATATCTCATCTATATGTTTTCCATATATATTTTTTTATCTTTTCCTTAGTCTTTCTATATGTTTTCCATATCTATTTTTTATCTTTTCCTTAGTTTTTCTATATATGTTTTTTTTTTCATATCTATTCTACATTTTCATTATTTTATCTTTTTTCATATTTTCTTTTCATATTTTTCTTTTTTTGTTTTTTACATTTCCTTTATCGTTTTCTTCGTGTTTCTATCTCTTATTTTCTATCTTTTTATACTAAAAAAAATTTTTTTTTTTTCTTTTCTTTTCTTTTTCTTCCTTTTTTTTCTCTCTCCATACCTTTTTTTAAGTTTTTTTTTTTTTTTTACATATTATTCTTTGTTTTTCTATATCTTTATCTTCATATATTTCCTTTTTTTTTTACATATTTTTATAAATCTTAATCTCCGTGTTTTTTTTATTGTTGTTGTTGTTGTTGTTGTTTGCTTTTGTTTTTGTTTTTATTTTTATGTCTTATCTTTCCTACAAATTTCTTCATATAAACTTACCATTCTTTCATCTCCTTTGTCCTTTGATGATAAAGTCTTCTTCTTTTCTTCTTCTTCTTCTTCTTCTTCTTCTTCTTCTTCTTCTTCTTCTCCTTCACTTTGTCATTTAATTTTCGTCTTTCCTTTCTCACCTAAAAGTTGCTGGTACGGCTCGCCTTTGTTAGTATGTTGGGGGGGGGGTGGGGGGGGTGCGAGAGGCGCAAGGGGGGTGGGGGTGGTTGGGGGGGGTGTGGCAAGTGTACATGGGGTGCAACAAGAAGAGTGGATGGGTGAAGAGGAAGGGGTTGGGGTGGTGATGGGGGGGGGGAAGAGGGAGGGGGGAAGGGGAAGGAGGGGGGGGGGGGACGTGTGCGGGGGGGAAGGGGGGGCGACTGGGGGGTGGCGGCTGTTATTGGTAAGGGAGGGAATGTTCGGTCAGGGCTGAGTCTGTCTGTATGTGTGAGGGGAGAGGGAGTGTGGAGGGGGTGAGTGGTTGGGAATGGGTGGGGGAGTGCGTGGTTGAGTGAGTGTGTGAGGAGAGGGAATGGATGCGTGAGTGTGTCGAGGGAGTGAGTGAGTGAGTAGGTGGATTGGTTAGGGAAGGGAGTGAGTGAGAAGGGAGGTGTGGGAGTAGGTGGGAGATCGGGAGTGTGGATAGTCGAAGTGGTAGGGGGATGGGTTAGGGAGAGGATTGAGTGAGAGGGAAGGTGTGGCGAGTAGGTGGGAGATGGAGTGTGTAGAGGGAGTGAGTTAGTGAGTGGGTAAAGGAAGGGGAGTGGTGGGAAGTAATGGATGAGTGGAGTTGAGTGATAGAGTGATGGGCAACTTGGGTGACTGAAGGATAGGTAGGCCAGAGGAAAGGGAGCAGAGACAGTGCTGGAGGTGGAAGGTTGAGGGAAGGAGGTGGAGATGCGGCGGGGGAGGGGGCAAGAAATTGGAGGGGGTTGGGTGTAAGGGGAATTAGTTCGAGCATGAGTGGGTGAGAGATGTTGAAGGATGAATTTGGTTTGGGGGGGGTTTGGGTCAAAGGGCGTAGTCGACGAGGGGGGGAGTTATGGTTGGTTTGGGTGGAGGGGTGTGTCGTGGGGGGGGGCGGTGGAGAGGATGAGGGGGAGGGGAGGAGGGGGGGGGGGGGACGGAGGGGACACGGGGGGCGGAGGGGGTTGGGGGGTGGGGTGGGAGGACGGTGTTTGGGGTGGTGGGGTAGGGGGGGGGGGAGGGGAGCTGGTGAGAGAGTGAGAGGGGGAGATGGGTTATAGGGAGAGGGGAGGGGGGGGAGATAGGTCGCAGGGTGGAAGAGGGAGGGGAAGAGGGAGGGAGGCGGGCCGCGTGAGAGAGAGAGAGAGGAGAGAGAGAGAAAGAGAGAAAAGGAGAGAAGAAGAGAGAGAGAGGAGAAGAGAGAGAGAGGAGAGAGAGAAAGATACGTGAAGGAGAGAGAGCGGGTAGAAGAGAGAGGGTGACGAGAGAGAGGGAGAGAGCAGGGAGGGAGGAGAGAGCGAGAGAGAGAGAGAGAGAGAGGAGAGAAGGAGCGAGATAGAGAGCAGCAAGAGAAGAAGGGAGAGCGAGGGGGTAGAGAGAGAGGAAGACGAAGCTAGGGTTCGGAGACGAGAGAAAGAGAGAGAGAGAGAGAGAAGAGAGAGAGAGAGAGAGAGAGAGTAGGAGAGGCGAGGTGAGAGAAGAGCAGAGCAGGAGAGAGAGTAGAGAGAAGCAGAGAGAGAGCAGGGGCAGAGAGAGAGAGAGAGACGAGAGAGCCGAGGGAGAGAGAGAGAGATTTTCTATCTATCTACTATCTATATATCTATCTATCTATCTATTTATTTTCCCTTTTTTTCTCTCTCTTCTCTCTCCCTCTCTCTCCTCTCTCTCTCTCTCTCTCTCTCTCTCTTCCTCTCTCTCTCTTTTCTTCCCGCTCTCTCTCTTTTATCTCCTCTCCTTCCTATCTATCTATCTTTTTTCTTCTCCCCTCTTTTCTTCTCTCTCTCTCTCTTCTCTATCTATCTTTTCTATTTTTTCCTTTCTCTCTCTCTCCTCTTCTCTCTCTCTCTCTCTCTCTCTCTCTCTCTCTCTCTCTCTCTCTTCTCTCTCTCTCTCCTCTCTCTCACACACATTAATCATTAAATTATTAATGTCCAAAATCTTAAAAGGGAAAAAAAGCTTTAATATTA
This sequence comes from Penaeus chinensis, assembly GCF_019202785.1. Taxonomy (NCBI): domain Eukaryota; kingdom Metazoa; phylum Arthropoda; class Malacostraca; order Decapoda; family Penaeidae; genus Penaeus; species Penaeus chinensis. Next base: position 28,748,246 of record NC_061850.1, on the reverse strand, counting down.
AAATGAGCCCAAATTTAATTTTACATCCCATTAGAATTCTTTTACAAACTGTTATATAATCTTCAGTTTATATATTCAAATAAATTGTGTGTGTGTGTGTGGTGTTGTGTGTGTGTGTTTGTGTGTGTGTGTGTGTGTGTTTGTGTGTGTGTGTGTGTTTGTGTTTGTGTGTGTGTGTGTGTGTGTGTGTGTGTGGTTTGTTATGTGTGTGTTGTGTGTTGTGTGTGTGTGTGTGAGTTGTGTGTGTGTGTGGTGTGCATTCCACCCTTATCAAAGTGTACATGTGTGGGATAATTATATATACATAAAGGCCCAGACAGATAACCAGACGTGTGATTGACGTTTTTACAAGTTTAATTTGGGGATTAATATCATAAAAAAAAAAAAAATATTATGAAAGGGCGTGTTAGCTCGCGCGTGCGTTCGTGTGTGTGGGGGGGGGTGGGGGCTGATATGTAATGTATATAAATGTTACAAAAAATTATTTATATATATACTAAATACAAAACAACACCAAACACACACACACACACACACCACACACAACACAACACACAAATTTTATATTTATATATTATAATATATATTATATATATATATATATATTTTTGCGTGTGTGTATGTGTATGTGATGTGTGTATGTATGTGTTGTATGTAAATAACACACACATAGTTTTAATGGTTTATAGGAGAGGAGATGTTAAAAGATATATATTTATAGATTTAATATAGACAAATAGCTAGCTAGTTTGGGCTAGAAGATAGATAGATGGATAAATAGAGGATAGTAGTAGGATGATATGTGTGAGTTTGTTTTTTCATATATATATATTTATATATATATATAAATGTTTACTTGGTAAAACGCTCAAATTTTGTTAATTGCCCGTGTTTACGGAGTAATTCTTTGGGAAGTGTTTAAAACACTCCTCACCAAAATTCTTTTCGCCAAACAATTACACTGAAAAATTTTACCCCGGGAATAAATAAATGTTTCCATTAAAAGTTTGTAATAATGTCAAAATTGTTATAAAGGAGAGCGAAAGACTTACTGAAGGCAATATTTTTTTCCCCTTTGTTTTTCTTATTTTCAAATGCAAATGAAAGGTGTAAATGTTCACCTTTTTTTTTTTTTTACATGATATTTCAGTCATGAATTGAGCATGGGTGAGGGAAATATTTAGTTCAGAGATCAGGAACAAATTGAATTACCTGTTTAATCTACGGTGTTTTAGTTAATAAACAGTAATGGGTTGAACGCAATAAAGTTTATGGATGTATGTATAATGTACGTATAATAGACAGAGATTTAGTCGAACGATAGTAGCAGAGGGAGACAGAAAAAAATGGGAGAGAGAGAGAGAGCAGAAATAGAGAGAGTGAGAGAGAGAGAGAACAGAAATAGAGAGATAGAGAAGGGGGGGAGAGGAGTGAGAGAGAAGAGAGAGAGAACAAAAATTTTGGGGGAGAGGAGGAGAGAGGTTGAGAGAGTGAGGAGGTGAGGAGAAAAAAAATAGAGAGAGAGAGGTAGAGAGAGTCAGTGAGAGAGGGGATGGAGACAGAGAGAGAGAGTGAGAGAGAGAGGGGGGTGGAGATAGAGAGAGTGAGAGAGAGAGGGGGTGGAGATAGAGAGAGAGAGGAAGCGCGAGAAGGGAGGAGGAAGAGGAGAGGAGAGAGCGAAAAAGAGAGAAGAGAGTTAAACCCCTTGAAAAAATGTTATAGGAAACGCAGGAAACGAAAATAGGATTAAGTGAGATGATAAAAAATAAGGAAAGCGAAAAAGAAAATGGGCAAACGTGCGTACGTGTTTTCAAACAAATAGATAGACAGATAGATAGACAGATAAATAAATATATAAACAGATAGATAGACAGATCGATAGTTAAATGGATAGACAGATAGATAGACAGATAAATAGGTAGATGGATAGACAAGCAGACAGATAGTTAAATGGACAGACAAATAGACAGACACATACAAACACACACGCACAACATGTAATAATATATATATATATATGAAGCCACAGACAAATAGATTTCTGCGCTTACAAACTCGGACACCTCACTCCATCCCTGCTTCGGTATTTTTCTCATATCTTTTCAACATATTTTTTTTTTTTTTTTTCACCCGTAATCTCCCAGCATCGTCGAGACTTTATCCTTATGAATTCCCTTTACGTGTTCGAGGATCCCCCCCCCTACCCCCTTTCCGGGATCACTTAGGTTTTCGATTCTCTCTCTCTCCTCTCTCTCTCTCTCTTTTTCTCTCTATCTCTCTCTCTCTCTATCTTTCTTTTCTCTCTTTCTCTTCGATCTCTCTATTCTCTCTCCTCTCTCTCTTTTCATCTCTATCTCTCTCTCTTTCTCTCTCTCTTCTCCTCTCTCCCTCTGTCTCTCCTCCCTCTTCTCACTCCCCTCCCTCTTGTCCTTCTCCCCTCTCTACCTCTTTTCTCTCTCTCTCTCTCCTCCCCCTTTCTCCCCTCTATCCTCTCTCTTTTCTCTCTCTCTCCCTCTATCTCTCTCTCTCTCTCTGTCTTCTCTCTCTCTCTCTCTCTCTCTCTCCCTCTCCCTCTCCTCTCTCACTCCCCTCCCTCTCTGTCCTCTCTCTCTCTCTCCTCCCTCTCTCTCTTCCCTCTCTCTCTCCATCAATCTCGAAGAAGTCAAGATGATGATCACGTTCGCGGAAAGAGCAGTCCATTGTCGATTCACCCGGATTCATCTCCAAGCCGCGCACGTTCGCAAACCTTTACCTTCTCGAACGCTTCGGATTCACAATGTTGCGTTAGCGAGGAGGTGGGAGGAAGAGGGGAGGGGGTGGTGGGGAGTGGGAGAGAGGAGGGAGGAGGAGGGAAGGGGATGGTGGGGAGTGGGAGAGAGGAGGGAGGAGGAGAGGACGGGTGGTGGAGAGGAGGAGGGAGGGTGGAAAGGGATGGAGGAGAGGAGGAGGAGGGAGGGGGAGGGAAGAGGGAGGGAGGAGGCGAGGGAAGAAAACGCGGAGGGGAAAGTAGAGAGGAGGTAGAGCAGCGGGGAGGAGGGAAGGAAGAAAGCAAGAAGGGAGGAAGATGCAAAGAGGTGAAAAAAGGAGGAGGAATCATAGAGAGAAAGATAGAGATGGGGGGGGGGGTAAGCATGAGAGAAAAGAGAAGAGTTGGGGAGAAGGAAAAGGGAAGAAGAAGAGGAAAGAAGGCGAAAGAAGAGGACAGAAAGAAGAGAGGAAAATGAAGAGAAATAGGAAGAAAGAAAATGAAGAGAAAAAGAACTGAGACAGAAGGAGGTTGGAGTAAGAAAGAAGAGACAGGAGAAGGAAGGAGAGAAGAGGGCAGGAGAAGGAAGAAAAGAAGAGAAGGAAACAAAGAAAAACCAGAAGAAAAAGGAAAAAGGGAGAGGAAAAATTGCGAGAAGGGAGAGGGCGAGAATTTGAAAGTGTTAAAGGAAAAGAAGGGAAAGAGAGGAAATGGGGGAGAGAAAGGTGGGAGGAGGAAAGGAGACAAAGAGGAAACGGAGAAGGAAGAATGGTCAATGAAGATAAGAAAAAAATGTCAAAGGAGAGGAGAGAGGTTAAGAGAAGAATTAGAAAGAATATGAGAAAAAACAAAAATGAAAATAAAAAAGGAGGGAAAGAAGGAGAGAGATAAAGAGTTAAAGAAAGACTAATGAGATTAAAAAGAAAACAAAAAGGAAATAAAAAACGAAGGAAAGAGATTGAAGAGATGAAAAGGGGAGAAGAAGAGAAGAATAAGAAAGGAGATAAGACAGAGGGTGATAAAAGAAAGGAGAAAGGAGAGAACAGAGAGTGAGAACAGCGACATCTTATAACGTAAAGAAGTCTCTTAAACATTTCCCAAATGCCTCGTTTTCTCCCATTTCAGAGGCGTGGAAGGAGGAAATGAGGAAAGATGAAAATGATTATGGGAAGAGAGAAACGGAGAATAATAGAGGACGTAGAGTGTGATATAAGAAAACGAGAAAATGGTTAGAATTGGAGAAGAACAGGATAGAAAGAGGAAGGAAGGAGGGAGAATAAGAATGAGGACGATAGAGAGGGAGGAAGGAAGAAAGAGGAAATACGAAGGAGAGAAGAAAAAAAGAGAAAGGCACGAAAAGAAGAAAAGAAAACCAAAAGGAAAAAGAAGAAAATGATAACGGCAAAAAAAATATGAAAGAAGTAGGAAGAAGAGGAGCACGATAAGGAAGAGGAGGAACAGGAAGGAGAAGAAGTAAGAAAATAGGAGGAGAAGGAGGAGGAGATAGAGAAGTAGAGGGAAAAAATAACAACTAACCTTCCCCCCCTCCTCATCCCCCTCCCACCCTCCCTAACCCCCATCTCCCTCCCTCACTTCCCCCCTCCCTCCATCCCTTCCCTCCCTTCCCTCCTCCCTCCTCTCCCTCCTATCTCCCTCCTTCCTTTCCCCCTCCTCCTCCCTCACTCCCTTCCCTCTCTCCTCCCTCCCTCCCTTCCCCCTCCCTCTTGCCTCCCTTCCCCCTCCCTCCTCCCTCCCCTCCCTCCTATCTCCCTCCTTACTTTCCCCCTCCTCCTCTCTCCCTCCCTTCCCTCCCTCCTATCTCCCTCCCTCCCTCCCCCCTCCCTCCCTTCCCCCTCCTTCCTCCCTTTCTCCCTCCTTTCCCCCTCCTTCCTCCCTCGCTCCCTTGCCCCCTCCCTCCTCCCTCCCTCCCTCCTTTCCCCCTCCTCCTCCCTCCCTCCTATCTCCCTATCTCCCTCCCTCCCTTCCCCCTCCAATCTCCCTCCACCCCTCCCTTCCCCCTCCTACCCCCCCCCCTCTCTCCCACATTCCCCACCATCCTTCCTTGTCCACACGCAGATCAAAACGATTAAGGGTGAAAGCATTGAATTTTGTCCCCCATAAAGGAAATCATTCTCTTGGAATTTGCTATACCGTGGGCTGGTCATCGAGGCGGGCGGGCAAGGGAGAGCGAGGGCGTCTTGTGCAGGAGGAGGAGAGGGAGGTGAGAGAATGGGTGGAAATGCGGGAAGAGAAGGAGGAGGGAAGGAAAATGCAGGAAGGTTCGAGGGAAGGTTGGTGCTGTTTATTCAGCTGGTGAGCTTTGTGTGCATGTTTGTGCGTGCGTGTGTGTGTGTGTGTGTGTGTGTGTATCTAAATGTGTGTGGGTTGAGGGGGGGGGGGGGTGCATGCGTTCATGTGTGTGTCTAAATGTGTGTGTGGGTAAGGGGGGTGCATGCTTTCGTGTGTGTGTGTGTGTGTGTGTGTGTGTGTGTGTGTGTGTGTGTGTGTGTGTGTGTGTGTGTGTGTGTCTACATGCCAGATAAAATGAGCTAAAAAAGACCCCCTCGAATTTCATCTACCTTGTTGATGGAGGACAAACTTGCCCGTTGATGAAACGATGAAACGAGAAAGAAAAAAACGCTAAGAATCTGCTCATTAACCATATTTAATTTCGCTAAAAGAAAAGAAAAAAGGGAAAAGGGCTAATCCCCAAAATGGAATAGAAAGAAAGAGGGAATTTGAATATTATAAACACTGAAAATTAAATAAAAGCGACTGAAGTTAAAGAAAAAGGCAAGGGATAGACAAGATAAACACGTCACCATGAGAAGTGTAATAATTGTGAAATATACAAAGAAACAAAACAAAAAACAAAAAAAACATAAAAGATGAAATATAAAAGAAAAAAAAACGATGAAACAAAAATATAAATAAGAATAAACAACCAAATAACTAAACCATACAAAAACACACAAGAAATCGAACAAAAGAAACACGCAAACAAGCAAACAAATCCAACGAGAACAAACACATCAAGATAAACAAAGCAGGATATTAGAGCAAATGTTTAAATGTCCAGGAAAAGCTTCGTCGTTTCAGTCGCAGATGAAGAAGGGAATAAGCAGAGGGAGGAGGATAATAAAGGGAGGTAGGGAGGAGGAGGAAAATGAGGGAGGAAGAGAAGAGGAGGAAAATGAGGGAAATTTGGCACGAAGAAAAAGAGGGAGGAATTCAAGAAATGAGGAGGAAAAAGGAGGGAGGAGGAAAAATAGGCGGAAGGAATACGAGGGAGTAGGAAAATAAGGAAGGAGGGGAAAGAGGGAGAAGGAAAAAAGAGGCAGTAGGAAAAAACGGAGGAGTAATAAGAGGAAAAGGAAATAGGAGAGGGGAGGAGGAAAAAAAGGAAGGAGGAAATTGGCGGAGATTAGATAGAGTACAGATTAAGATCAGAAGAGGAAAAAGTGGTATGGATAGAGAGGGGGGGAGGGGAAGAGAGGGAAGTGGGTAGGGAGAGGGAAAGAGGAGAGAGAAGGAGAAGAGGAGTGGGGGGGGGGGATTGAGGGAGAAAGAAGAGAGGAGGAGACAGACAGGTATATAAATAGAAAGGAGAAGAAAGGGGGGATAGGGGAGTGTGTGAAAGAGAGATAGAGAGAGAGAAAGAGACAGACAAACAGAGAGAGACAGAGATAGATACACAGAAACAGAAAGGGAAGAGAAATCATTAAGAGAGAAAGAGAACGAAATAGTTACCAGATAAAAAAAAAAAAAACACAGAAGAAAGAAAATGAGAAAAGAAAATAACACAGAAGAGAAGATATGAGAAAAGAAAAGAAAACACCAGAAAACGAAGGATAAAAACACCCCTTACAAAAAAACGATATAATAACAAACAAAATCGAAAAGAAAGATAGAAGAAACCCACGATTTAGCTTGAAATGGGGAAGAGTCAACGTGACATCTCTCTCATTGTGTATTCCAACCCCAATTCGCCAAGAAGTACGCGTTGCTGACCGCTCGTTCCTTTAAGCGTGTTTATTACATTTTTGAAACAGTCAGAGAGCGTTCTAAAAAAAAAGGGCGGGGTGGGGGGGGGGGGTTATAGAGGAATAAGAGGGAAGGTGGTTCAATAGATAGAAAGAATTATTTAGATGATGGGTGAATAAAAGGTGTCGTTTTTTTTTTGGTTTGTTTGTTTTTTTGGTAATTGGTAAGAAATTAGTTATCTTTCGTTGTTTTCTTTTATATGCTTCATTTATTTATTTTTGTGTAAATTTATTGATTTCTGATATCACTCTATACTTTTTAGCACTTTTGTTTCCATTTCACTCTGCAGCAGTTGGGTATAATATAATAATAAAAAAAAAAAAACTTTACCAATTATCAAATAACTTTTCAGATTTTTTTTTTTTGTTTTTTTTGTTTTTTTTTGACTATCGATAATACATTTAAACATAAAGAGCAATGAATCAGAATGACCTTTAAAAATAATTCATCATCTTTACATCTATCATGCGTGATAGATCCTTTCTGATTCTTAATTTCAAAAGGATAAATCCTATACACGTCATTAACCTAAAAAGAATTCAGTCATCTGTTGAGGACTTTCTGAATCGACTAAAAAGAACTTTATCACGTTAGTCACTTTTATGAAATGATTTCCATCGCGGTGTTAATGACTGAGCTGTAATACTGGTAACTAATGACCATTTCCTCGATCTGACGAATGAGAATAAAGGGAGAGATAAAGAGGAAAGAAGGGAAGAATGAATCGGGTATTTTGTGGTACAATTTACGATTATTTACGCGTCTTCGGATCTTGCGTGAAAGGTATTTTGCCGTAGATTCAACTCTATTGTCGTGTCTTTCATTTCCTCTTTTATTCTTCTTTTCCTTCCTTTCTCTCTCTTTCTCTCCGTTTCTTTCACCCTTTCATAATCTCTCGTCCTCTCTCTATCTATCTAATTATCTCTCTCTCTATCTAATTATCTCTATCTATCTATCTATCTATCTATCTATCTATCTATCGCACACACACACACACACAGTGATTCTAATTTTTTTCTCTCTCTCTCATATACCGTCTCTCTCTCTCTCTCTCTCTCTCTCTCTCTCTCTCTCTCTCTCTCTCTCTCTCTCTCTCTCTCTCTCTCTCTCTCTCTCTCTCTCTCTCTCTCTCTCTCTCTCTCTCTCTCTCTTCATCTTTCTTCCCCTCACTTTCCCCACTGTATTTTGCTTCTCCCCTGTCTCTTCCCCTTTCCTTCTTCTCTCCCTCCATCTCTCTTTTCCTCTTTCATCCATATTTTCTATCCTTTCCTATCCCCTTCTTTTCTCCTCTCTTTCCCTCTCTCTCTCTTACCTACCTTTGTCTCTATTTCCCTTCCTCCCTCTATCCTTCTATTACTCGCTTCTTCTTCTTTCCCTTCTCTTCTACTCTCCTCCCCTTCCTCTTTATCCCTCCCTTTCTCTCTCTCTCTCCCTCTCTCTCCCTCTTTAAGAGAACGAAGGATTCATAAGTGGATATCATTAATTTTCCATTTATACCTGAGAGGTTTTTTTTTTTTTCGTGCCATTTCTTCGTTTTCTTGAGAAGATGAGATTGGAACTCATCAACGGTACTTCATGAAAGAAAAAAAAATCCATTTTTACGAAAGGAGAAAAACAAACAAAAAAAAAACTCTTTTCATGCTTGTGTAATGTGTATGCTCTCAATTAAGGATAGGGTCGTTATGTCAAAACTCATCTTGATATCACTCTTTCTCGTCATACATTTTTCTTTCTTTTTTTCTTATTTTACTCTCGCATTTTTTTTTTTTTTTCTCTTGTTCTCTTATTTGTGGTCTCTTATTCTTTCTGTGTTGCTTTCTTTCTCTTTTACTCGATATATTTTATTCTTTCTTGTTCTTAGTCTGTCTTGTTCTAACTGTCTATCTATATATATATATATATATATATATATATATATATATATATCTGTCTGTCTATCTATTAATATATGTATCTTCCTCTACTTCTCCTCCCCCCCCCCCCCCCCATTTCTATCTTTATCTGTCTCAATCTAACCATTCAAGTCTCTCTCCTTCCCTCTCCCTCTTCCTTTTTTCTCCCTCTCTCTCTCCCTATCTCTCTCTCTCCCTATCTCTCTCTCTCTCTCTCTCTCTCTCTCTCTCTCTCTCTCTCTCTCTCTCTCTCTCTCTCTCTCTCTCTCTCTCTCTCTCTCTCTCTGCGTGTGCTGTGTGGTGCAGCGGTAGCGATCTCGTCTAGCAATATTTCTGCCCTGCGTTCGAATCCCTCGCCGCCAGTGGATGGTAACCCCGGCCATTCCCTTGCACACAGGGGATAACTTAGAAGCAAAATGAAACAGACAGCATGTCACACCAAGAATATCCATTGTAATCAAACTAAACCTTTAAACCTTAAACCTTTAAACCTTTAAACTTTTAAAACTCTCTCTCTCTCTCTCTCTCTCTCTCTCTCTCTCTCTCTCTCTCTCTCTATCTATCTATCTATCTATCTCTCTCTCTCTCTCATCTCCCCCCCCTTCTCTCTATCTATCTATCTCTATCTATCTATCTATATCTATCTATATATCTATCTATCTATCTATCTATATATCTATATCTATCTCTCTCTATATATATACATATACATCTCGCTTTCTCTCTCTCGCACCAAGTGTAACAAATCACAAAATCTTTTCATGTTGCAAATATATTGTCTCCTGATCAACCGCTATTGTTGACTATGAATGCCTGCATCAAATCCCAGGGCATCCATTAAACAGTGACTTTCAAAAAATAGATTTCTTGGATATATCTTTCTCAAATCTATTGTTCTTTTCCTTATTTATCTAAATCTATGTCTATCCTCAAGCGTTTGTATTTCGTGATCGTGAAAGCTCTGTTGCGGTTCAAATAATATCCCTAAGCTCTATCTACCTACCTATCTATATCTGTCTATCACTTTATCTATCTATCTATCTATATCTATTTATCAATTCATCTATCTATCTACCTATCTATATGTATCTACCAATATACATACATATATATATATATATATATATATATATACATATATATATGTATATATGTGTGTGTGTGTTTGTGTGTGTGTGTGTGTGTGTGTGTGTGTGTGTGTACATATGCATACACATATATATATATACATATATATACATATATGTATATGTATACATACATGTACATACTGTATATATATATATATATATATATATATATACATATATGTATATGTATACATACATATACATACTGTATATATATACATGTATACATACATATACATATATATGTGTGTGTATATATGTGTATGTGTGTGTATGTATACATATATACATACGTACATATATATATATGTGTGTGTATATATATACTCTTTTCCAAGGCGTACCTTAGTGTAGGTAATGGTAAACAAAATGGAATATGGATAATTTGTCAATGAAACATGAATGATAAAAGAAAATACTTATAATTTCTTAAAGGCATAATACACCAAATAAACAACAAAAAGAGGAATATCATCGTAATATTTAGGAAAAAGAAAACAAAAAAAAGATTAAAAAAGAAAAAAAGAAAAACAAGAAATAAGAAAGAACAAAAATATATATACATATATATATATACTCTACGGACAGTTCAACCCACGTTTCACTTCCACGACTTGAGCGACCCAGAGGAGTGACGTAGAACGCTGACGTCACAACTTTTCCCGCCTACGTTAAGGGCTGTAATAACCAATAGAAAACAGCTCCGAGTTTTTTCTTCAAATCTCAATGATCCAATAATAACTGTAACGTGATTCTATTAACAATAACTGTAAAACTTAAATGGAAAGACGCAAAGACCTAATAAAAAATGAAAAAAAAAAATCATATTGATTTTTTCTTTTTCTTTTTTTTACAGATAAATGGGCTTCGGTACTTAGAACAGGAGCTTGATGCACGGGACACACTGCCTTTTAAAACATATAAAAGCACTAAATGTCTATTTACATCGAGTTTTTTTTATCCAATGTAGTTTTTGTTTTCCAGTCGATCAGAGCCAACCACATTTTCAGCCCAGAATATCCTCTTTGCTATACTAGGCTGTTTTATACATCCATTTAGCTTTTTTTCTTATTTTTTTTTTTGAGGTCGAGTTTCACATTTCTATTTGTGTTTCTGTGTATGTGTGTGTGTGTGTGTGTGTGTATGTGTGTGGGTGTGGGTGTGTGTGTGTGTGGGTGTGGATGTGGGTGTGGGTGTGTGTGTGTGTGTGTGTTTGTGTGTGTGTGATTTTCTATGTGTGCATGTGTGTGTGTGTTAATATGGTGCGGGTGTGGATATGGTGTATAACATTATCTGTCTGTCATTACTTGTGTGTGTATGTGTAAATTCTATGAGTTTATATGTGTGTGACATTGCCTATGTGATTGCCATTGTGTATCTGTGTGTATCCGTGTCTTTGTCTTTGTATATGTGTACCATTGTCTGTGTACCCGAGTCTATGTGTATCATTGTCCATGTGTGTGTGTCGTAACGCAATCATCTACACCAGTGTCTCCATGCGTGTGATGCCATGAGAACTCCGGACCCAAAACAGGTGCAGATAATATCCTACGGAGTTCCATTTTCATTATCATGACGCTGTTTCCAAACAACCCTGGTGATCAGTAACCCTGAAAATAGATAGATAGACAGATAGACAGTAAGAGAGAGAGAGAGAAAGCGAGAGGGAGAGAGAGAGAGAGAGAGAGAGAGAGAGAGAGAGAGAGAGAGAGAGAGAGAGAGAGAGAGAATTATGAATTCATGAATAGCTAGAAATATAAATAGAGAGATAGATAGAGAGGTAGGTAGATAGACAGGTAGATAGATACATGAATAAACACAAATTCTATGAAAAAGATGATTATGAACATGAAAAATATATACAAATATTTATATAAATAACCAAATAAGAATAGTATAAAATAAAAATTTATAAACAATTGGAAAAGAAAGGGAAGATATACATATATATAAATAAACACATAAACAAATGTGATCATAAATAAAAAATAAAAGAGAAAAAGAAGGGGAGGAAAGTACACACACACACACACACACATAACGTACACACACACACACACACACACACACACACACACACGTTTGTGTATAGATAGAAAGATAGGTCGATAGATAGATAGACAGATATACATACATACATACATACATACATACATACAAACATACATACATACATAAGCAAATCAAAAATAGGAAAACAAAATACATATATATGTAAATCTCTAAAACAAAAACAAACAAAGAAAGTCAAAGAGAAAGGCAACGATTGCAATTTAATTTAGTCTTAATCTCAGGGTCTACAGCATGATTAGCGCAATTTAAAGCCCTTTTTCTATTGGTCATTTTGCGATGAAATTTATATTCAGGCGAGACAAGTTCAGGGAGTGAGAGTGTAGCCATTGATGGAAATCGGATACGAAGGGTTTGGTATGTGTTTGAGTGTATATATATATACATACATATATATATATATATATATATATATATATATATATATATATATATAGTATATATGTGTGTGTGTGTGTGTGTGTGTACTCAAACACATACCATGTGTGTGTGTGTGTGTGTGTGTGTGTGTGTGTGTGTGTGTGTGTGTGTGTGTGTGTGTGTGTGTGTGTGTGTGTGTGTGTGTGTGTGCGTGTGTGTGTGTGTACGTGTGTGTGTGTGTGTGTGTGTGTGTGTGTGTGTGCATATGTATGTATACATATACCGTCTCTCTCTCTCTCTCTCTCTCTCTCTCTCTCTCTCTCTCTCTCTCTCTCTCTCTCTCTCTCTCTCTCTCTCTCTCCTCTCTCCCTCTCTCCCTCTCTCCCTCTCTCCCTCTCTCTCTCTCTCTCTCTCTCTCTCTCTCTCTCTCTCTCTCTCTCTCTCTCTCTCTCTCTCTCTCTCTCTCTCCCTCAGTCTTTCTCTCTCTCTCTCTCTCCCTCAGTCTCTCTAACTCTCTCTCTCTCTCTCTCTCTCTCTCTTTCTATATATATATATATATATATATATATATATATATATCCCACTGCTGTGTGGTGCAGCGGTAGCGTTCTCGTCTAGCAATCTTGCTGACCTGCGTTCGAATCCCTCGCCGCCAGTGGATGGTAACCCCGGCCATCCCTTGCACACAGGGGATAACTTAGAAGCAAAATGAAATAGACAGTATGTCACACCAAGAATATCCGTTGTAATAAATGGAATCAAAACTAAACTTTAAACTTTAAACTTAAACATCTATCTATCTATCTCTATCTCTCTCTCACACTTTCGTACCCTCTCCCTTTCTCTTACCTCACCCCCCCCCCCCCTCCATCAACCTATCTGCCTTCCCCTTCCTATCACCCATTCCTCCTCTTCCTCCTTTACTTCTTTTTCCTCCAAACCCCCATTCGCCATGAACTGCAAGCCAGGGCGGGGGCCATCGACCATCCCCGCCCTCTGTTAACGCGATCAGACATCCCTAATAACAAGGTACCAGTGATGCAAGATCTGATAGGAGAGGAATCACACAAATATCAAATCGAATAAATCACGGGAAGGGAGAGGGAGTGATGGTTAATAGGGTATTACGGTTGATAGGAACGAATTGGTGGTGATAGGGAGAAGTTAGGGGGTGGGGGGAAGGGGGAAGAATTTGGAGGATATAGGAAGCAACTGGGGAATAGGAAGGGAATCAGTGGTGATGAAAAAAAAGTGATGATAATGAGGAGGAATTTTTATTAATAGGAAGAGATTGATGGTAATAGGAAGAAAAATCGTCCGTATTGCGTTGGAATCTGTTTTAATAGGACGGAATGGGTGGAAATTGAAAGGAATCAACAGAAACAGGGAGTCATCGGTGGCAACAGGAAGGTTCGGGGATAATAGAAAAGTAACTGCCGGTAACAGGAATTTATCGATGGTAATTCCAAGAAGTCGACAGTAATAGGTTGGAATCGCCGGAAATGGGAATTAATCGGTGAGAAGAGAAAAGAAGCAAAAGAAAAA
>NC_061850.1:28721959-28729459 GCF_019202785.1 Penaeus chinensis | reverse complement strand
TGAATGGGAGAAATTGGGGAAATGGGAAGAAACAGAAGGTAGTAGGAAGGCATCGGTGGTGATAGGAAGGAATTGATAGTGATAGGAGGAAATAGGGAGAAACAGGAAGAATTTGGAAGGTATTAGCCAGGTTTACAGCATACCTTGCGGTGGCTGTGACATACTATACACAGGTGAGACAGGACGAGGCCTCCACGAGCAACGAATCGACCAACACCGCAGCGCCCTCCGACGACATGAGCAGAGAAGCGCCTTCGCTGTTCACGTCAACAACGACGGCCATCTCCCCAAGTGTTCCCAGGCCTCCACAGTGAAACAAGGCTTCCCCCCACGGGAAAGGAAGGGGGTAGAAGCGACGTTCATCCATTCAACGAACAATTTCAACACCGCAACGGGGAGCCACGAACTAGCCAAGGTCGTCGCACGCCTAATACCGACGTGACCTGACCGATCAGCACATGTGTGTGTGTGTATATATATATATATATATATATATATATATATATATATATATATATATATATATGTATGTATATATGTATATATATATATATATATATATATATATATATATATATATATATACATATATCTGTGTACCTCTTATCTCGTATGCCCTCAAGAAGCAATGAAACGAAAAGGCTTTTGCCATATTCTTGCGTTTTCTTTGTTCTTTATTCTATTTGCATACATACACACAAACATACACGCCTTACAATACATAACGCAATTGCCTACAGACAGCTTCGGCCTAAAATAAATAAAACCTAACCTCTGCCAAGTACTTCTCCCTTTCTTTATCTATCGCCAGAACCTCGCAAACCGAGCCACGAGCCATCCAGACGAATTCTTCCAAAAATTGATGACATTCCGGAGCTGTTGCAATGTCGGGCCTTGGAGAAAATGTCAGATAATCCACATCTGGCAAGGATAGCAAAGTCCAGGTACTGTAAATTCTTTCACTCTGTTATCAGTCTAGCTTAGCATTTAAGTGCAATTTTTTTCATCCTTTTGTTTTGTAAATTAGATATATCTTTGTGATTTTATTAGCGTATGTGAAACGTGTCTTTTCAAAACTCGCCATCGATGCATTAAACAATACTGTTTCTCTTCGGTATCAAATTACAGGGCTTTGTATACCTCTGATAGGGTTAAACATCCGGGATCTTATACCTCTTCTGACGATATTGAAAAAGTTCAAGGCTGTTCCGTGAGCAGTGCATCAAAACATTGCCTTTTGCGCAACTAAGAACAGAAAGAAATGTCAAGGGAAAAGTCAATGGAATACGTGCTGTACATATATACAAATACAAAAACGTATATGTACACACACGCACACACACACACACAAACACACACACACACACACAAATGCACACACACACACACACACACACACACACACACACACACACACACACATATATATATATATATATATATATATATATATATATATATATATATATATATACATATACATATATATATATATATATATATATATATATATATATGTATATATATATATATATATATATATATATATATTCTACCTATTACGATTCACATATTTCTTTTTTTTTCTCTCACTCTCTTCTTTGCTTCGTTACGAACGAACAAACAATGTGTATGTTAGTGTGTATGCATGCGTCTGTGTGTGTGTGTGTGTGTGTGTGTGTGTGTGTGTGTGTGTGTGTGTGTGTGTGTGTGCGCGCGCGCATCTATGTATGTATGTAGCTACACATATACATAAATACCTATAGCCATCAACACGAAATCAGTTACAGATACATACTTCTGTTTATCATTCATGGAATTCCTCATCGCTGCATACCACAAGTTCCTTGACATGAGAAAAAAGAAAAAAAGAAAAGAAAAAAGAAGTAAGGGTAAATAAGGAGAGAGGATTCGATTAGTAGAATAAATAATGGAAAATGATGAATAAATATCAGATAAAGAAGTAGATTGCATACTCAGAAAAAAAGAAATATATTCATAGCGTTTTCCTGTCGCTCATTTTTTTTTTTTTTTTTTTTTTGAAGTTGGAAATGACTATATACCATTTAAGTGAGCTTAGATCCGAAAATGGATCCGATTCATAGCCAAAATCTATGAAATAAAATAATAGTTGGTTCTCAGTCATGACCGAACCACAAACAAATTTTTCGTCTGAATCTGTCCGTAACTTTATGAGTAATTCTGTTGACAGACATACAAACCTGCGAATATGCGCCATTGATTCCATAACCTCTCTCTCTCCCCCTTTCTCTATGTATCTATCTCTTTCTCTGTTTTTCTCTCTTTCTCGCTCTCTCTTTCTCGTTCCTTCCTTTTCGTTCTCCCTCGCTCTCTTTCTTTCTTTCTTTTTCGTATTCTCTCGTTCTTCCTTGTTCTATCTCTCTCTATATCTACCTCTATATCTATCTATCTCTCATTCTCCCTCTATCTATCTATCTACCAATCCAACCACCTATCTATCCTATACATCTCTCTCTCTCTCTCTCTTTCTCTCTCTCTCTCTCCATCTACCTATCAATTTATCTATATATCTACCTATCTATTTATCTATTTCTATCTATCTGTATACATGCGACCCGTTACACACAGAAACCCCCTCGTTCAGCCTCTATCTTGTCAAAGAGAGAATCAGCCGGAAGGGATTCATAAATTCAAAGAAAGGATCTAACCTGCTCTTGACAGTCTTTGATTCCTTTTCCATTCCCTCGGAAACTATACGGAGGCGTATTACCATATCATTAATCATAATCGTTTTTATTCCGGTACTTTTATGTCAGTTGTGGTCTAATATAAAACCAAAAATTTTATCTCCAGTAAGTATCTCATTATTAAAAGAAATTTCATTATAAGTGTGAGGACTAGAGATGAAACTTTAAAATGAAACTAATCTGCACTGTGGTACAGCTGTGCTATAGTATGAAAATGAACAAGAAAGGGATTTTATTATTTATCATTATCAGTTCCATCTCAGAGTGACATTTGGATGAAGCCGTCATCCACATAGATAATGACAGACAAATGATTCGGGCTTCTTCATTTATTAATTTATCTCTCTCTCTCTCTCACTCTCTCTCTCTCTCTCTCTCTCTCTCTCTCTCTCTCTCTCTCTCTCTCTCTCTCTCTCTCTCTCTCTCTCTCTCTCTGTGTGTGTGTGTGTGTGTGTGTGTGTGTGTGTGTCTGTCTATCTATCTATCTATCTATCTATCTGTCTATCTATCTATCTATCTCTCTATCCATCCATATATCTATGTTTCTCTCTATCTCTCTATCTATATATCTCTCTATCCATCCATATATCTATGTTTCTCTCTATCTATCTATCTATCTCTCTATCTCTACATCTATTTATTTTTCTCTCTCTTTCTATCTCTCTATCTATTTATCCCTTTATCTCTCTCACTCCCTCTCTCTCTCATTTATCTCTCTCATTTCTCCTTCTCTATCTTTCTATTGTCTATCCATCCATCCACCCATCCATCTATCTGATCTTCTACCATCCTTATCACTCACCAATAATTCACACACTCCCTATCTATCTATCTCTCTATCTCTACATCTATTTCTTCTTCTCTCTCTTTCTATCTCTCTATCTATTTATCCCTTTATCTCTCTCTCACTCCCTCTCTCTCTCATTTCTCTCTCTCATTTCTCCCTCTCTATCTTTCTATTGTCTATCCATCCATCCATCCATCCATCTATCTGATCTTCTACCATCCCTTTTCCCCATCTTTATCACTCACCAATAATTCACACACTCCCTGGCCTTCCCCGCATTACTGATAAGGGAAAAACAAATCTGTTCTTATCCTTCTCTGCGTTTCTTTCTCGGACAGGAACAGCCTGCTTCTTATCACTTTAACGTCACTCAAGCGTCCTAAAAAAAGGGCTGGTGTATCTTTCTATCTTGCGAGTGTGGGATAACTGTTTCCTCTGTATAAGTTGTAAGTGTGGGGTGTATGTGTTATAAGTGTTTTGTGGTTTTTTTCCTTTGTATATGTTACAAGTGTGGGATGTATATGTTATAAGTGTGGGGTGACTGTTTCCTTTGTATATTTTGTAAGTGTGGGATGAAAGTTTCCTTTGTATAATATGTAAGCGTGGGATGTATATGTTATGAGTTTGGGATTAAAATTTCAATTTTATAAGTTGTAAGTGTGCGATGTTTATGTTATAAATGTGGTGACTGTTTCCCTTGTACATTTTGTAAGTGCGGGATGTATATGTTATAAGTGTGGGTGACCGTTTCCTTTGTATATTTTGTAAGTGTGGGATGTTTATGTTTTAAGTGTGGGATGAAAGTTTCCATTTTATAAGTTGTAAGTGTGGAATGTGTATGTTATAAATGTGGTGACTATTTTCCTTGTATATTTTGTAAATGCGGGATGTATATGTTATAAGTGTGGGATGAAAGTTTCCTTTGTATAAGTTGTAAGTATGGTATGTTTATGTTATAAGTGTGGATGACTGTTTCGTTTTTATATTTTGTAAATGTGGGACGTTTACGATATAAGTGTGGGGGACAATTTCATTTGTATATTTAGTAAGTGTGGGACGTTTATGTTGGTGCTTAGATTTTAGAATAGGAATTGTTCATTGTCTTGTTCTCCCTCTTTTTTCTCTCTTTCTTTCTTTCGTTTTTTAGGGTAAATATTTCAAATATTCAGGGTTTTGACTGTAATAGTTATTTATCAACATCATCATTTTCCCTTCCTATTCATTTTTCTTCCTCTTCTTCTTCACTTTCTCCTTCTATTACATTTTGTCCTTGTTCTTTTTTCTTATTGATATTATCAGTACATTTTTTTTTTCTTATTCTTATTCTTTTATCAGTACATATTTGTTTTTCTTATTCTTATATTTGTTATTATTATCATTCCTCTTCTTCTACTTCTTCTTCTTTTTCTACTTCTTCTTCTTCTTCTACTCCTCCTACTCCTTCCTCCTATCTTCCTTCGCTTTCCTCATACTTAGCTTTGCGATTATATAAAAAAAGAAAGAAACGGTGGCAACTCGAGGAGGCAAAGGGTGAGTGGTTAGCTGTTGTCCTGTAACCTCAATCAGTTTACTGGAGGACTCGGGAGGGAAAGTCAGTGCAGCTGAAAAAGGCAATATATCACGGTCAGCTTTAAAAGAAAAAAATAATAATAATAATAAAATAAAAAATAAAAAATAAACTCAAATGCAGATTGAGATTTTAATCCTTATTCTCTCTCTTCTCCTCTCTTCTATCTCTTCTTAGTGTCCTTTCGTTTTTTCTCTTCTCTTTTTATCGCTTTCTCGTTTCTCTTTTCTTCTCCTCTCTTTTCTTTTCCCTCTCACTCTCTCTCTCTCTCTCTCTCTCTCTCTCTCTCTCTCTCTCTCTCTCTCTCTCTCTCTCTCTCTCTCTCTCTCTCTCTCTCTCTCTCTCCCTCTCTCTTTCTCTCTCTCTCTCGTTCCCCTTCCTTTCCCAGCTGATTTCCAATACGCATTATCAATGACACTTACCGCAGAGTACAATTGGAAATACCATTATCTGTAGCTGTTGAGAGAGAGAAAAAAAAACAAAATAGAAAATAAAAGCATTAATGTTTGCATTTGCATATTTTCTTGTACTGAGCCGTCCTCTTAACCTGCACTCGAAATGACAACATAAAACTCATGATTTCTTTTCTCTTTTCTTTCTTTCTTTCTTTCTTTCTTTTTTTAAGTCAATTGTTCCTATTTCCTTGAAAGATTTCTTGAGTAGCCGACGACCACACAAACCGAGAGTAGAACTGTGCATTATCTACGAGTTGTCTTCGACGGCGTAAGGAGTATTCTTGAAAGCATTCTATCAGTGTATCACTCCTTAAGAATACAGCATTGTTGCCAAACTTTTGGGAGGAAAAAAAAAATATAAAAAAATGGTTGAGTGAGAAGGGGAGGAATGGGGAGGGGGGGTGAAAGAGGGGGGGGGGTCAAGATGCATTTAGAAAGTGTTGACAAAGGTTTTGCTGGGGAGAAAATTCCTCATTGACGATTTTTTTTTCTTGAGGTAGAGAAAGGGAAAAAGAGAGAGAGAGAGAGTTGGTCTGTTAAGTGTGTTGGTGTGTGTGTGAGAGAGAGAGAGAGAGAGAGAGAGAGAGAAGGTGTGTGTGTGTGAGAGAGAGAGAAGGTGTGTGTGTGTGAGAGAGAGAGGATGTGTGTGTGTGTGTGTCTGTTTCTTTCTCACTTTCTCTCTCTCTCTTTGTCTATCTGTCTATCTATCTATCTATCCATTTATTCCCCCCCCCCCCTCTCTCTCTCTATATATATATATATATATATATATATATATATATATATATATATATATATATATGTATATATATATATATATAGAGAGAGAGAGAGAGAGAGAGAGAATAACAACCAGAACAACTTATCAACTCACGAAAATCTGGCTTCAGGATTAAAGAAAAAAAAATCTACTGCAGTCTTTAAAGAGAAAATGAATATTTCCTTGCAGAACTGTTGCAGAACTAAGTGAGAAAGCATCTAACTGGATCTATTAATCTCTTTGTTAATTGGTGTACAGATTCATCCCAACGTCATTTTTTCTCTCTCTCTTCTTCTCTTCTCTTCTCTTTTTATCGCTTTCTCTTTTCTCTTCTCATTCTCTCTCTCTCTCTCTCTCTCTCTCTCTCTCTCTCTCTCTCTCTCTCTCTCTCTCTCTCTCTCTCTCTCTCTCTCTCGCTCTCCTTCTCTTCTTCTCTCTTTCTCTCTCTTTCTCGCTCTCCTTCTCTTCTTCTCTCTTTCTCTCTCTTTCTCTCTCTTTCTTTACCACTTTCTCATTTCTCTTCTCTTCTCTTTTCCTCTCTCTCCTTTTCTCCTTCTCCTCTCTCTTTCGTTCCCTCTCTCTCTCTCTCTCTTTCTCTCTCTCTCTCTCTCTCTCTCTCTCTCTCTCTCTCTCTCTCTGTAGATCTTCCACTCTCTTTCTGCTAAGTAAAAATATCAATGATAATAATGAAAGAATAAATACAAATAAATGGATCAGTAATTATAAATAAATACATACTTACATTAATGCATAAATAAATAGATAAATAAGTGCATAAATAACAAAGAGAATACGTATTGGCTGATTGATTAACCGATAAAAGCGGACGAGTACATTCTCTCCAATAATAATGAGATTCATAACCATAATAGAAAAAGAAATATTACATATATATATATAGTAAGAGAAAAATGAGATTTCAATACCGTAGCTCTGATAATACCGGAATTGAAAGAAAAAACAAATCTAGACAATACAATATTAAGAGAAAAAAATCCTATACTTCTCTTCGCCAAAAGCTTAAAATCTCCTCGGTGCATCAACTATAACTACCACGGACTTGCACTCACACCTGAAGTTGTTCATCAATAGGCCAACCACTGTAGACATAATGCATAAGTTGCGTTGGGCGAATTCCTGCCTATGAAACGGTTTATCATTCTCAATAGCACTCGTTGGGATAATGCTGAAGTCTCTCCGGC
>NC_061850.1:28714459-28716959 GCF_019202785.1 Penaeus chinensis | reverse complement strand
GTGGCGTGGTGGTGCCTTATGCGGTCGTAAAGCTGACCGAGCACGAAGAAGTCTTGATGGCACTGTGTTCGCTGTTGCTTCCGCCTGTAATGCCGCAGTCGGGTCGTCATGTACAGTGCCATGGGGGTTGGGATGGGGGGGGGGAAGGGGTCGTGGCACTCGGTAGAAGGGGAGGATGGATGATAGAAAGGGATAGGTGAGGGACAGGGAAGAGAGAGGGACGGAGACGGTGAAGGGGAATGAAGGGAACGGACAGAGAAGAACAGAGAGAGTGAAGGGGAGGGAAGGGAGAGGGATGAAGAGGGTGAAAGGAGCGAAGGTAGAGGAGGATTGGGAAAGAGGGGGAGGATGAAGGGAAGTGAAGGGAGACGGACGGAGAGAGTGTAAGGGAGAGAAGGAAGGGATTGAAGGGAGAGGAAGACTGGGAAAGAGGGAGAGGGAAGACCGAAGAGAGTAAAAAGGGAGGGAAGGAAAAGGGATGGAGAGAATGAAAGGGAGAGAAGCAGGGGGAGTAAAGGGAAAGGGAAGCAATGATAGAGACAAAAGGATGAAAAGAAGGGTAGAAGGGAGGGAGATGGAAACGAAGAAGAGGGACTTAGAGGATGAAAGGGAAAGAGAGAGGGAGGGAAATGGTGAACAGGAGCGAAAAGGAATACGTAAAGGGAAAAGAGAATGAGGAGAAAATGGAGACTGATGGAATGGGAGACGGGGAGGGGAGAGATAGAGAGATAGATAGACTGATAGATGAAGGAGAGGAATAGAGAGAGGGAGAGAGAGAAAGAGAGAGTAAGTGAGAGAGAGAGAGAGAGAGAGAGAGAGAGAGAGAGAGAGAGACAAAGAAAGCGAAAGAGACAAAGAAAGAGAAAGATAATAAAGGAAAAGAAAGACGAGAAACGAGAAACGAGAGACAGACATATGATCAAACGGTGAATTGACCACAACCAATAATTGTATCTGAATTATGAAATCTTTAATCAAGTGAAATACCATGGTCTTGGAAGAACCAGTATGTGATTTGAACTTTACAATTCAATGATCTCAGCTTTGTAGTATCAGGCGACATAGCTACTCTCCACTTTAACAGGCTGAGAGTTCTAACATATCTCGAGCTTACAAGGTCTGGCGGAGCGGTAAATAGCCGCGGATTTGCGCCACGAAACTAGTCTCTGATACAAGGCGACCTGACCTGGTACATCCTCAATCAACGCATATTTTACGTGTATTTTGTACATTGTATATCAAAATATCAAATAATACGTTCCTCATAAGAGTTACATAAATGTTAGTTATATTTTTGACATAGTGCACTGATGTATGATTGAATATGTATCCATCCATACATACATACATATCTGGATACACACATGTATACACAGAGATACACATATACAGAGACGGAGAAACAAGTAGATGGACAGGACCATATGAACCATAGATTATTCAGATAAAAAAGGGTAGATTATAGATCATTAAATCATTAAATAAATTATAAATCATTCAGAGCTAAGTCGCTTTCTTCTTCTTCGTCTTCTTCTTCTTCTTCGTTTTCTTCTTCCTCTTCCTCCTCCTCTTCTTCTTCGTCTTCTTCTTCTTCTTCTTCGTTTTCTTCTTCCTCTTCCTCCTCCTCTTCTTCTTGGTCTTCTTCTTCTTCTTCGTCTTCTTTTTTTCCTTCTTCTTTATTCTTCTTCTTCTTCTTCTTTGTGTTCTTCTTCTTTGTCTTCCTCTTCTTCTTCTTCTTCTTTTCTTCTTCTTCTTCGTCTTCTTCTTCTGCTTCCTCGTCTTCTTTTTCTTCTTCATCGTTTTCTTCTTCTTCGTTTTCTTCTTCTTCTTTTTCTTCATTTTCTTCTTCTCCGTCTTCGTCTTCTTCTTCTTCTTTTTCTTCTTCTTTATCTTCGTCTTCTTCTTTTTCTTCCTTTCATTCTTCTTCGTCTTCGTCTTCTTCTTCTTCGTTTTCTTTTTCTTTTTTGTCTTCGTCTTCTTCCTTTTCTTCATTTTATTCTTCTTCGTTTCGTCTTCTTCATTATCGTCTTCTTCGTCTTCTTCTTCTTCTTTTTCTTCTTCGTCGTCGTGGTCGTGGTCGCCTCCCTCTTCGTCTTCTTCTTCTTCGTCATCTTCGCCTTCTTCTTCTTCTTCTTCTTCTTCTTCGTCTTCCTCTTCTTCTTCTTCTTCTTCTTCTTCTTCTTCTTCTTCTCCTTCGCCTTCGTCTCCGTCTTCTTATTATTATAATTATTCGTCTTCTTCTTCCTCTTCCTCTTTTTCTTCTTCGTCTTCTTCTTCTTCTTTTTTAGAGGAATGTGCAGCGGGTCGGCCAGTGATTTCCTGAGAGATGTTAAGGACACTTCTTGGACTCTACGTGGAGGTGGGAATAAGGGAGACGGTACGATTTTCTTTGTGTGTGAGGGAGAGAGAGAAGGAGAGAGGGGGGGAGAGGGGGGGAGGTGGAAGGAAGGGGGGAGGAAGAGAGAGAGGGGGGGGGGGGGAAGGTGGAAGGAAAGGGGAT
>NC_061850.1:28706959-28709459 GCF_019202785.1 Penaeus chinensis | reverse complement strand
GCCCGCCTCTCTCTCTCATTCCTTTCTCGTCTTATTTTGATCTGTTGTTTTCATTCTTTTTCCCTTCTTCCTTCCTTTATTTCCCTCTTTCTCTTGCTCCGTGTTTCTCTTTCTTCTATCTTCCCTTTTCTCCTTTTTCTCTCCTCCTCCTTTCCTTCTCTCTTTTCTCTTACTTCTGCTCCCCTCTTTCTTTACTTCTCTCTTTTCCTCCTCTTGTTCCACTCTTTTTCTCTCTCTCTTACTCCATCTCTCTTCCTTCTTATTTGCCCCTTTCCTTTTACGTCCTCCTCCATTCCCTCTTTTCTTTCTCCTCTCTCCTCTCTTTCTTCGTCTCTTTCCCTTAAATATTATCATTCCTTCCGTCCTCCTCCCCCCCTCCTTCCCTCGCCATCTCCTCCTCCACCTCCTCGTTATCCCTATCTTTCTCTTCCTTCTCCTCTAACTCCTCCTTTCTCTCCTCCCTCCTTCGTCTCTTCTCTCCAAAAAATTATGATTCACCAACACCCCTCCGTCCCCCATCACCCGACTTCCCCTCATTATCTATTCCTCCTCCTCCTCCTCCTCCTCCTCCTCCTCCTCCTTCTCCTCCTCCTCTTCTTCTTCTTCTTCTTCTTCTTCTTCCTCCTCCTTCTTCCACCTTCCATCGTCTCCTTCCCCCCAAAATATTTTTCCCTAATACCTCTCCCTCTCCCTTCCCTCCTCCTCTTTTGGCCCTCCTCCTCTTCTTTTTCTTTCTTCTTTTTCTTTTTCTTCTCCTTCCTGTCCTCTCTCCTCCTCCTCCTCCTCCTCCTCTTCTTTCTTCCTCTTCTTCTTCTTTTCCATCCTGTCCTCGCTCTTCCTGATCCTCCTCCCCCTTCTACTACCCGTCCCCCTATCCCTCCTCCTCCTCCTCCTCTTCTTTCACTTCCTCTTCTGCCTTTTCCTCGACTTATTCCTCCTGCTCCTCCTCCTCTTCTCCTTCTTCCTTTTTCTTCTTCTTCTTCTTTTCCTTCCTGTCCTCTCTCTTCTTCCTTCCTTCTCCTCCCCCTTCTAATCCCCGTTCCCCTATTCCTCCTCCTCCTCCTCCTCCTCCTCCTCCTCCTCCTCCTCCTCCTCCTCCTCCTCCTCCTCCTCCTCCTCCTCCTCCTCCTCCTCCTCCTCCTCTTCCTCCTCCTCCTCCTCTTTCTCCTCCTCCTCCTACTCCCCCTCCTTCCTTCCTTCCCTTCCTCTATTTAGAACACAAGGAAGAAGCCGTCAATTTCCTTCCTGCGGTGGGGTAGGGGAGGGGAAGAGAGGGGAAAGAGGGGGAGAGGAGATAGGGGGTAGAGGGGGGAGAGGGAGACGAGGGAAAAAGCGAGAAAACCAGAGAACATAATAATAAGCTTTATGAACACGTATCTGCGGGGACAAGTAAGAGGAGGGGGGGGATAAAGGGGGAGCGGGGAAGGGGGGGTAGGGGGGTAAGGGAGAAGGGTGATGGGCCAAAGGGTGACTTGTTCGGGGATTTAGCGTGAGGGGAATATGCTTAAGAGAGGGGATATGCTGCGGGGTCGGGCGGTAAGGTCTTTGTTTCTTTCGATGTGCCTCTGTCTCGCTCTCTCTCGGGATTTGTGGGTCTATATAATTTCCTGTTTGTCTGTCTATATATCTATGTATTTCTATATACATATATGCATACACACACACACACATATAGATACAAACACACACACACGCGCACACACACACACACACACACACACACACACACACACATATACATATATATGTATATATGTATATGTATATATATAAGAATATGTATATATATATTTATTTATTCATTTATATATGTATATATATATGTATATGTATATGTATATATATATATATATATATGTATACAAATATATTCATATATATATATATATATATATATATATATATATATATATATATATGTATATATATATATATATATATATATATATATATATATATATATTCACATTAATACTAACAAACGCGTGTACACATTTCACGCTTATTTGTTTGTAAGTCCGCGTGCGAACTTCATGTCGACGCGTATTAAGTAAGCGTATGGCGTCTTAGCACAAAGACCGACTCCCCCCTCCCCCCCCCCCCCCTTCCCAATTACGAGTCCCGAGGCGCCCAAGACCCCAATTTATTCGGTTAAAATCACAGGCCTCAAGAATCTTCCTCTTTGTCGCGGCTCAGTAAGTCTCAGGTGACGTGGAGCCGGGGTGGGGCTGACCCGTGCGCTGGACTCTGGAAGGGGTTGTGGGGGGAAGAGGAGGGGGGAGGGGGTGGGGGAGGAGGTGGAGAAAGAGGTGGAGGAGGTAGAGGAAAAGGAAGAGGAGGTTGAGGAAAAGGAAGAGGAGGAGGAGGAGGTAGAGGAAATGGAGGTGGAGGTGATTTTTTACATTATCGGGATATAAAGTATTGTGTACTTTGTTTGTGTTTATCAATCTCTCTCTAGCTTTCTCAACTCTCTCCCTCACTTACACTATCTCTCTCTCTC
>NC_061850.1:28681959-28684459 GCF_019202785.1 Penaeus chinensis | reverse complement strand
AACATCACCATCACCATCATCATCACTATCACCATCACCATCACCATCAACATCACCATCACCATCATCATCACCATTACCATCACTATCACCATCATCATCATCATCACCATCATTATCATCACCATTATCAACACCATCATCATCATCATCACCATCACCCTCATCATCACCATCACCATCACCATCACTATCACCATCATCATCACTATCATCATCATCATCACCATCATCATCATCATCACCATCATTATCATCACCACCACCATTATCATCATTACCATCATCATCATCATCACCATCATCACCATCACAACCACCATTATCATCATCATCATCACCATCACCACCATCATCACCATCACCATTATTCACAGAGAAAGGAAAACTCAGTATTTGATGGACTCCATAAAGGAAGATAGACTGGGATACTTCATCACGATGACTTTGATGACCTTTGACATTTTCCGAAATAATCTGACCTCGTGTTTTGAACAAGATAAATAGACTGTCGTTAAAATGCAGGTAATGTTTATCTATTTCAAGTAAGTCTCCACAGACAGAGATGGAGTTGTGGGTGTGATTTTAAATTAGTTTGTTTTAAAATATTTACGAAATATATTTGACTTTACTGAATTTGTGTGAACGGATATAAAAGATGCATTTTTTTTTTTTATGATTTTGTTTTTCTTTTCTTTTCTTTTTTCTTTTTGTAACTATACAGAGTCTTATCAAAGGCCCGAATCACTGCAGAAAATCTATAATAACTATAATCAGTTTAAACGCATCATTTTATAGATTTTACGTTACCACACTCGCTCGGAATAATAAATGTAAATGAAAAAGAGAAAGAGGTTATTAAAGATTAGAAAGATAAACACAGGGAGAAAGAAAAATAGAGATGTGTATAGAATTAAAAGAGAGAATAAGTAAATAAAAATATCAGAGCAAGACGTTGAAATATTGAGAAAAAATATACGGAAAGATAGAAATAAAATAACACATTGTTCGTAAAAAAAAAAAAATAATAATAATAATAAATAAATAAATGAAATTATAAGGGAACAAGATTATTTTTTAAAGAAAAGAAAAAACGGCATAAAAACAAAAACAAAAGAAAATAAAAAATGACAGCAAAGGTAATACAACTTAAAGCTGGAAAACAGATACAAAGGATAGAAGAAGCGTGCAGAGAAGATGAAATAACAAAACGGGTTTTTCCCTTTTCGGGGGAACCCTAATTTGCTATAGTCTCCCCTCCACCGCCATGGGGCTTGTGCGGGGTAAGTGTGCTCTTCTCGCATAGAAAACAAGGGGTTTGGGGGGGCTCTCTTTTTTCTCGGTTTTGTTTCTGTCGTTCTCCTCCCTTTCTTATCTTTTTCCTCTAGGGGGGTTTTTTTTCGTGGGGGCTTCTCAAATTTGCTTGTTTCTCGTTTTTTCTTTCAAATTCTGCCCTCAACGTTTATTTTTATTTTTTTATTTGTATTTGTTCTTCCCTTTATTTTTTTTTCCTTTTTTTTTTTTTTTCGACTTTCCCTGTCTGGTCCCTTGCCTTTCTGTTTGGCCTTTTTTGCTTCCTCTCCTCTCTCATCCACTTCCCCTCTCTCTCTCTCTCTCTCTTCTGTCTGTCTTTCTTTCTCTCTCTTCCTCCCTCTTCTCTCCCCCCCCTCCTCTCTCTCTTTCTCATCTCTCTCTCTCTCCTTCTCTCTCTTCTCATCTTCTCATCTCTCTCCCCTCCTCTCTCTTTCCTTTAAACCCCTCTCTCTCTCCCCCCTCCTCTCCCCTCTCTCCCCCCTTCTCACTCCCCACTCCACTTCCCTCTTCCTCCCTCTCTCTCTCTCTTCTTCCCTCTCTCTCTCTCTCTCTCTCTCTCTCCTACTATCTATCTATCTCTCTCTCCCCTTCTCTCTATCTCATCTCTCCTCTCTCTCACTCTCTCCTCTCACTCTCCCCTCTCATCTCTTCTCTCTCTCTCTCTCTCTCTCTCCTCTCTCTCTTTCTTTCCCCCCTTCTCTCTCTCTACCCCTCTCCTCCTCTCTCTCTCTCCCTCCCCCTTCTCTCTCTCCTCTCTCTCTCTCTCTTTTTTCACTCTCCCCTTCTCTCTCTCCCCCTCTCTCTTTTTCTCTCCTATCTTCTCTCTCTCTCTCTACCCCCCCCTCTCTCTCTCTCTCCTCTCTCTCTCCCTTTTCTCCTCTCTCTCTGTCTCTCTCTCACCATACTCTCTCTCTCTCTCTTTCTCCTCTCTCTCTCTCTCTCCTCAATTCTCTCCTCTCTCCCTCTCCCTCCTCTCTCTCTCTCTCTCTCCTCTCCTCTCTCTTCCCCCTTTCTCTCCCCTCTCTCCCCTCTCATCTCCATCTCTCTCTCCTCACCCTTTTTCTCTCTCAAATTATCAAATCACTTTTATTTTTTTTAAACATTTTTTTTAATTGAGGTTTTCGAATACTAGGAAACTATTTAAAGAAGATTAAAAAATAAATTTGTAATGTTTCTGACAAACCGT
>NC_061850.1:28669459-28671959 GCF_019202785.1 Penaeus chinensis | reverse complement strand
GGAATGTTGCTCTTGCAAAATTACACTGTTGAAAATGTCGTGGTGGTGTGAGTGTGTGCAACTCTTTCTCTTTCTTTCTTTCTAAATCGGTTAATCTATCTACCTGTCTTCCTACATATATATATATATATATATATATATATACATATATATATATATATTTTATATACATATATATAATATTTATATACACATATATGATATACATCTATACACACATATATAATATTTATATACACATATATGATATATATCTATACACACATATATATATATATATGAAAGATGGAATAATGCAATACCGCATTGATATAAATATATAACAATCCTCGCAGACCTGACCTATATCAAAGCGCAATTGCATTATTCCATCTTTCATATATATACACCTTAGTATCTGACTTCAGTTCCGAATTTCTAAATCAATTTCCACCGAGTGCCCACGGGGAGTGTGTGTAAAACCTCGCTATCATTACGCATGTATGAGGAGGTAGGTAGATCCTAGTTGCACACTCCTTTTAGTGAGTCGCGTGGCATGGTTGGTTTAGTACTGGCCCTCCGGTCTCATACCCGGAGTGACCTAGGTTCGAGGCCTGGTCAGGGAGGATAGATAGATAGATAGATAGATAGATAGATAGATAGATAGATAGATAGATAGATAGATAGATAGATAGATAGATAGATAGATAGATAGATAGATAGATAGATAGATAGATAGATAGACTTATATATATGTGTGTGTGTGTGTGTGTGTGTGTGTGTGTGTGTGTATACCGTAAATTTACATAGATTATGTGCATGCTGTGTGGGCGTTCATGCATGCATACGAGCACGAGTGCGTGTATAACCCAAACGTGGACAAAACTACAGTATTTAACAAGAACACAAACTTTTCTTTCTTTTCCCCCCAAAAAAAACACCTTAATATCCCACAAACTGCGCATGTACTCAACTTTATCGGCGCATAAAATCTGCTCGCAAAATGGAACACGGACGGACGGAGAGACACAGCGTTGGCGACATTTTTTGTATGTGTGTGTGAATTCTGATAATGGATTCTTTTAAGAAAGTTTAACTGCGACTGCGTGTTTTGTCCTTTGGTTAATGGGCTCCTACACTTTCACTGTTAGTTTTTTTTCTGTGTATATGTCATTTTGTATCTCTCTGTACAGGTAAGTATAATAATAATTTGTTATCATTTTTATCATTATCTTCATATATATTATTATTATTATTATTATCATCATTATTATCACTATTATTATTATATATATACATATATGTATATATGTATATATACATATAAATACATACATATATATATATATATATATATATATATATATATATATATACATATATACATATATATACATGTATATCTTTATACGTATGATTAAACATATAAAGAAACAAACACACACATACACATACACATGTAGATAGATAGATAGATTGATAGATAGATAGATAGATAGATAGATATACATATACATATACGTATACATATGCATATATATATATACATATATATGTACATATATGTATATATATATATATTTATTTATATATCCTTATAATCATTGTTAGTACCATTAACATATATAAACATTATTATCATTATCACCCTCATTTTGTAATAAACATTATCACTGACATTAGTGCTATAACCAATAATGTTATTGCCAGTGGTAATGGTAATTGTATCAATAAAAATATCATTAACACCAACACTATCATCACGATATTTATCCTCCTTATTTTTATCCCTATCATCATAATTCTCTTTAAGATCATCATCATCATAACCATTAAAAGTTATTGTCATCATGATCTTAAATCATCATCATCATCACCAACATAATCACCTTTAAAGATTAATGGTAATAATACTAATGCTAATGCTAATAATAATGATAATAATAATAATAATGATAATAATAATAATTATAATAATAATAATGATAATAACAATAATGATAATAGTAAAAGAAAAAGAAAAAGAGGAAAAAAAGGAATAAATAGATAAATAGATAAATGAATGAATGTATAATATATACATATATATATTATATATACATGTATATATATGTATATATATATATATATATATATATATATATATTATATATACATATGTATATATATATGTATATATGTGTAGATATATACATATATATATATATATATATATATATATATATATATATATATATATATACAAATAAATATATATATACATATATACAAATTAAAATAATCATAGTATGTACCAAAATGAAAATTTAGAAATACACACTCACACCAAATGCTCATCCTTCTCCCACACACACTCTCGCCTCATAATCTCGAATCGGAGGAAAGACCGGTGTCAAAGATTTAGAAAATTGTTCAGAATGTAATACCAATGCGCATTCATTAGCAGCCCCTTCGGTTTCGTCTGAGCAGATGTTCCCACGAATTGTGTGCGTGTCTGGGATGAGTTGTCTGTCTGTCTGTC
>NC_061850.1:28661298-28663798 GCF_019202785.1 Penaeus chinensis | reverse complement strand
TTCTTTTTTTCTTTTGTTTGCATTTGTGTTTTGTCCTATTAACCGTATTTTTATTTTTATATGGAATCTGCTTCGAATCCTGGCGATGTTATTCTATTTTTGGCGTCTCGTCCTAGCTAGTTGTTTCTCCCGTTCATATACCGTTCTCTCTCTCTCTCTCTCTCTCTCTCTCTCTCTCTCTCTCTCTCTCTCTCTCTCTGATTCTCTCTCTCTCTCTCTGATTCTCTCTCTCTCTCTCTCTCTCTCTCTCTCTCCTCTCTCTCTCTCTCTCTCTCTCTCTCTCTCTCTCTCTCTCTCTCTCTCTCTCTCTCTCTCTCTCTCTCTCTCTCTCTCTCTCTCTCTCTCTCTCTCTCTCTCTCTCTATATATATATATATATATATATATATATATATATCCCTCTCTCTCTCTTCCCTCCTTCCCTCCCTCCTTCCCTCCCTCACACACACACCTCTCTCCCCCTCCCTCCCTCCCTCCCTCCCGCACCCTCTCCCCACTCTCATCAAGTACGTAATGTGTCCACGAGAGCAAGACACTAGTTTCCCATTGAGTGGACACCATTCAGATGTGTCCCTTATGCAAATGGGTGATTAATGGTCCATTGGCTTCATCTACTAATGGACTACGCGCATGTTACACTCATGACGAATCCGTCGATTTTGGGGGATCATTTCCTACTTTTGTGTATTCATTGACGTCGTATTATTGCCTTAATTATGGTGAGGATGTTGATAGGAGTTGCTACCAACATATTAATCGTAGCTACCTATCTATCTATCTAGCTATTTATATGTCTACCTATTTATCTAGCTTCCTATCTATCTATCTACACTATCTATCTATCCTATCTGTCTACCTATCTATCTACCTATATGTCTATCTGTCTATCTAGTTATCAACCTATACATCTCCCTATCTACCTATCTCTCCATCTACCAATATATCTCCCTATATACCAATCTATCCATCTACCTATCTATCCATCTGCCTCTCTGTCTATCCACGTAACCCAAGGGAATCGCAGGGTGGGGAGGGTGGGGAGGTAGGGGTGGGTGGGGGGTGGGGGTAATACAAGTCAGTCCTCTATTTGTTTGTTCGTTTGTTTCCTACGAAGAAATGACTTTTAATTGTATTGTATTACAAGGATATACGATGAGGTAAACGAAGCCTACTATAGATTATGAATTTTCTCTTCTCTTTCCTTCTATTTCTTCTTCTCATTTAATTGACAAAAGAAATAAGTTGACGTGTTAGAGATTTCAGAAAATTGTCGCGAGTGAAAAAAACAACTAAATTGGAACCCGCGATCTTTATCTATTTTCACATTTATAGCTATATCTATTATTCACTCCCATATATCCATCTATGTATCTATCTTCCCATCTATCTATTCACGTATCTATCTACGTATCTATCTATCTTCCCATTTATCTGTTTACCTATCTATGTATCTACCTATCTACTCCTCTATCTATCTACCTATCTATACAACTATATCTATCTACCTATCTATATAACTATATATCTATCTACCTATCTATATGTATCCATATATTTATCTATATCTATATCTCAACCAATCTATCGATCTATCTATCTCTCTCTCTCTTTCTCTCTCTCTCTCTCTCTCTCTCTCTCTCTCTATATATATATATATATATATATATATATATATATATATATATATATATATATATCTATCTATATATATTTGTCCAGTTGTTTATGGTAGTATATATCTTTCAATCTATAAATAAAAACAACAACATACAAATAAGAAAAATAAAATCAAAACAACACAACGTAAATATTTGATCAAGCCCTTTAAATCATAGCTAAAGGTCATTCTTATCATAGATATTAGACGGCGAAAAAAAATATATATATATATTGAGAAAAAAAAATAATAATAATAACATTCATCGGATTTCATTACTTGAAATTTTATCTTACAAATCTCCTGAGATTAAATGGAACTTCTGTAGAGAGAGTGTGTGACCTTTGACCTTTCGTGTTAACAGGTACTTGTTATTGTTACGATGATGATTATGATCACTATCAGTCATAATCATTATCGTCGTATTCGCCGACGTCATCACCATCATATTCATCGTCATCATTATCATCGTCATCATCATCACAGCAGCAGCAACAGCAAAATCATCATCATCAACATCATCAATTCCATCACCATCACCATCATCATCATCATTATCATCATCATCATCATCATCATCACCATCATAATCATCATTATCATCATCGTCATCATCTTCATCTTCATCATCATCATCATAATCGGTTTTATCACCATCACCATCATCATCATTATCATCATCATCATCATCATCTTCATCTTCATCATCATCATCATTATCGGTTTTATCACCATCAACATCATCATCACCATCATAATCATAATCATCATCATCATCATCATTAACATCATCAATTCCATCACCATCACCATCATCATCATTATCATCATCATCATCATCATC
>NC_061850.1:28646237-28648737 GCF_019202785.1 Penaeus chinensis | reverse complement strand
TTTTCGGCAAGATGTAGGGGTGTTAAAAAGCAAAAATGGAAAATGGGAAGCTTTTTGATTTACGTTTTCTATGAAAGAGAAAACGGGATGGTTTTTGTTTGTATTTATTTGTGAATTCTTGATTTTTTTTTTTTTTAACTCTTGTTTATAGGCAAATTTATGAATATAAAACAAGAAATATATTGATAGGTAATAGCAAGGTAGTCTGAACCAGGTAGCCTCACTCTGTCTTGATGAAAATCTTAGTTGGCAACTTCCGAGCTAAGCCCCGCCCCTTTGGTTTTATTTATTGCAAATACTAAATATCCTTTTTAATTTTCTTTTATTTTCCTTGGTTTCATTTTCGTTTATTTTTCTACCTTTCCTATTACTGAATCCTTTTCAAAGTAAATGCACTGAAAAAAAAAACGTTAACTATAAAATATCGTACAGATTGACCAGGTCAAATAAAGGGGTGGAGCTAATGACGTCACCGCATTTAGCCAATGAGAGTGCGCTGTGAGATATCAGATCGAGCTAGAACCCAAATTATTTGTATAATTTACTCGATATTGTTATAAATACCAGATGTAAAACAAACAAAAAATCCCCTCTTTTATTTATGATAACGAAGAGTTCCCTAATGTTAGCAGCCTTCAGAACACTCTTGGGAAAAGATCAATTTCATATTTCGGTTCAACAGGACAAATCGAGGTGGAGCTACCTGGTTATATGTTCCTTGGGTAAAAGAAAAGGATAGACGCGTATGTTAACCTATCGACTGATAGACAGATAGACAAAGATAAATATGAATACTTAATTACAGAGATGGAGAGGCGAGAGGCAGAAAGAGAAAGTAAGAGAGGGAAAAACGAGAAAGTGAGAGAGAGAGAGACTGAGAATAAAAGTGAAGAAAAGTGAGAGAGAGAAAAAAAAATCCCCCCCAAAACAGAAAGCAAACATAAAAAAAGAAAAAAAACTAAACGGGAGAAAGGGGAAAAAAAAAAGCATAAAACAGAAAGGCAAAGGATCTCTCCCAAAGACGCCATCTGACGGCGCGCGCTGCAACGACGGGAAAAAAAAGATGGCGCCCTTACCGCATTGTCGACAAGCTTTGCGACAATTGACAGACATCCACGTGGGGTTCTTCTGACACTCGCCGAGGTCAGACCAGGTCGTGCAGTACTCACTCGTGTCTTCGCATTGGTCTGACAGATAAAGAGAAATAGGTGAATGAATAAATAAATAGGTAAATAAATAAATAAATAGGTAAATTAATAAATAAATAGGTAAATGAATAAATAAATAAGTAAATGAATAAATAAATAGGTAAATTAATAAATAAATAGGTAAATAAAGCGTTTGAATAAGAATCGTTAGCGGTCATGACGGGAATGACAATGAATTATGTAATGTTTATCAAATTAATAATTCAATCCTTTATCATATATCACAGACAATCAATCAAAAAAAATAATCAAAATCATTTTCATATTTGATAGACAATTAATCAATGAAACAAACAGAATAAAATATTCTACATATTTTTTTTTTCCCCTAATTCAATCCATTCCATTTCCAAACCTTTTGTGGAAAATACGTTTTACAATAATGGTAGAGAATGAAATAAAAACGTTCGTCTTCCTTGCGCTTCGTGTGACTCATTTGTTTTTTCCTTTTTTTCTTGTTTTACCAGTGGCTTATATTCATCATTAGTGAACGTTTCAGGAGTAAATGCTAAATAGATATATAATAGATCTTAATTGAGTCACGTCAACACACACACACACACACACACACACACACACACACACACACACACACACACACACACACACACACACACACACACACACACACACAGATATATTATTTCATTCCGCCTCAAATAATATTCCAGTGGAAGTTATTCATTTTCACACATACTTTTTCTTATCCATTTCTCACCTTCATACCTTTTCTACACGAATAAAAAAACAACACATTTACTACCTGGCGACGGGGTTGTGATCGGCGAAGAGGTTGCAATGACCGTATCCGTGCTTCCGTTCACGCAGTTGTACATTTTTTGAAGTTTTAGAATATCTTTCTGTCGGAGAGAGAGAGAAAAAAAAATATGGGGTGATTTTTGTTTTTTCGTTGTTTTGTTTTCATTATTCTTTTATTTTGTTATTATTCTTTTTCGTCCTAAAAATTTCCCTAACCACGTTTTCTATCCTATCTCTTACCCTCTACCCCCCCTATCCCCATCTCCATCCTCCCTTCCCCTTTCACCCTATCCCTCCCCCTCCCCCCACTGTCCCTTCCCTCCCACACTGTTCTCTTCTGCTACCTCGCAGTCTATTCTATCTATCGTCCCCCAACCCCCTCCCCTTCCACTACCTCCACCCTCTCTATCCCTTCCCCCTTCCACCCCCTCCCCTTCCACCCCTTCCACCACCTCCCCCTTCCACCTCCTCCCCTTCTCTACCCCTTCCACCCCCTCCCCTTCCACCCCCTCCCCTTCCACCCCTTCAATCCC
>NC_061850.1:28638737-28641237 GCF_019202785.1 Penaeus chinensis | reverse complement strand
AAGGAGCAAGGAGGGACAGAAGTGGAGGTAAACAGTATGTGAGGATGAAGGAGCATGAGGGGACAAAAATGGAGGAAAGAGTATGTGAAAAGGAAGGGAAATGGAGGAAAGCAGTATGTGGAGTCGTTGCAAGGAGGAAGAAGAACGGAGGAAAGAGGTGCATGAGTCATTGGTATACAAGTGAATAGCGTGTAAAAGTAGATAGATAAAGAGTGGGAGAGAAAAAGAGGAAGGAAGAGGGAGAGGAAGGGATGGAGGAAGAGAGAGAGAGAGACAGAGAAAATATTACGTTTATACATATGTGTGTGAGCGTATGTCTGTGTTCATGAGTATGTGTGTTTGTAAAATTACACCTAATGAAAGGTATATGAATCACAAGTAAACCAAGATAATTTATAATAAATTAACAAGATTATTCTAGTGAACATATGGACTGATAATAACTATGAACAGGAGAGAAAGTGAGTTGGAATCAAAGTTAATCACAAAACGTTAATGAATAATTGATTTGACTTGATAATTATATGAATGTAATTGATGAATATTACAGAGACAGACGACTAATAAACGTTAATTTTTTTTTCTTTTTTTTTTTTTTTTACCTGAACTATTGCGTCATTAGATAGCCGGACACACGACCAAACGACTGAGCTTATAAATGATTATATAATGATGCTAATGATGATGGTGATAGCAGTGAATAATGATAATTATATTAACAGGCGATGATAAATGACAAGTGATAATGATAATGATGATAATTATCATGAATTAATGGTATTTATAATAACTATAGTGTTAATGATAGTAGCTATATGAGCAACAAAATAACAATTATAATAATAATGATAATAATAATAATAATAATATTAATAATAGCGTTAATACTAAAACATACAATATAAAAAATATGCTAATAATAACAGTGGTAATGGTAAGAATAAGAATAATAATGAAAATGATAATGATGATAATAACAATGAAAATAGTAATAATAATAGTGACCATAATAATGATGCTAATAATAATGAAAATAGTAATAATAATAGTGACAATAATAATGATGATAACAATAATGAAAATAGTAATAATAATAGAGACAATAATGATAATAATAATAATAATAATAATAACAATAATAATAATAATAATGACACTGATAAGGATGCTGATGCAGACTTACCATGGCAGAATAACTAGGATCTCTCGGGCTGAGGATGATATCCCCCTGGTAGAGTCCTGCGAGTTCTATAGGATCGGGCTGCTGGTGGGTGTCGATCGCCTCGTGGACTGACGAAGGGGAAGAAGGAGGAGGAGGAGGAGGTGAGAGAGGGGCATGGGGGATAGGTCGTTTGTTTGTGTGTCGTTTTTGTTTTTAGGCGGGTTTTTTGGGGGGTTATTTGTTTGTGTGTGTGTGTGTGACTGCTTATCTGTCTGTCTGTCATTATTTCTTTCTCTGTCTCTCTCACTCTCTCTCTCTCTCTCTCTCTCTCTCTTTCTCTCTCTCTCTCTCTCTCTCTCTCTCTCTCTCTCTCTCTCTCTCTCTCTCTCTCTCTCTCTCTCTCTCTCTCTCTCCTTTTTCTATTATTTACTCCATCCACCAAACTTGTGTCTCTTTAACTAGCTATATATATATATATATATATATATATATATATATATATATATATATATATATATATATATCACTCATCCCTGACCAGGCCTCGAACTTATGTTACTTATGGAGTGTGCAACTAGGATCTACTCATACATGAGTAATGATAGCGAGGTTTTACACACACTCCCCGTGGGCATTCGGTGGAAATTGATTTAGAAATTCGAAACCGAAGTCAGATAGACTGAGGTGTATAAATATAAAAGATGGAATAATGCAATACCGCATTGATATAAATATATAACAATCCTCCCTGACGAGGCGGTATTGCATTATTCCATCTTTCGTAAATATATATATATATATGTATATATATGCTTATATATACTTATATATATGTATATACGCACACACACACACATATATTTATATATATATTTATATATATATATATATATATATATATATATATATATATAGAGAGAGAGAGAGAGAGAGAGAGAGAGATAGGTGTGTGTATATATATGTATGTATATAAATGATGTATATGTATATATGAACATATATGTATATATGTTGTGTGTGTGTGAATAGTATGCAAATAAAAACAAACACAAATACACACACTCACACCACACTCACACACCCACGCACACGTACACAGAAGCGTCTACCTTCACTACCCCCCCCCCCACCCACTCTTCCACCCCCGCCCACCCCGACAGCCCCTTACTTACTCATGTGAGCGCTGTTTTCAAAATCTTTCGGACTCAAGGGAGCTCCTGGAATATCGCTCTCCATCTGCGTCAAGAGAAAAGGAAATGGAATGAGGGGAACGTAAATAGATTAATAGATAAATTGGCAAAGTAATAAGAGTAGAACTGAAGGTAAAAGAGGAAGAGA
>NC_061850.1:28621237-28623737 GCF_019202785.1 Penaeus chinensis | reverse complement strand
GTTATTTTTATTATCCTTATTAATGTCGTTATCATTACTATCATTGTTATTGTAGTATTAGTTTTATAATTATCATAATAATAATTAATATCATCATTATTGTTATTACTGTTATTATCAGCATCGTTATCATTGTCACGTTTTTTTGCTGTTGTTGTTGTTATTGTTATTATCATTATTATCATGATTATCATTATCATCTTTGTTATTATTATTATCATATTATCATCAATATTATGGTTTTTATTCTTCCTAAGCTCTTTTACAGCATCTATTGCTTAATTTATCAATTATTGTTTTGAATTTTCTCTTTTTTCTCAATTTACCATTTTCGCAGCGAATTCTGGCGAAGAATAATACACGAGTAAAATCTTGTAAAATATTTTATTTTTGTCATATAAAAGTGAAATATATCAAAACATAATTACATGACTTGATGTTATTTACATGAAATATAAAAATAAGCACACATGGAGATACAGACACACACACACACACACACACACACACACACACACAACACACACACACACACACACACACACACACACACACACACACACACACATACATACATACATACACATATAAATATATATATACATATATTTACACATATATATATATGTATACTTATACATACACATATATAAACAAACACACACACGCACATACATACATACACATACACATGTGGGTCCACTTTAAATAACGTTCAAACGGAACTTTGTCTGTAAAACTGCTGTCCATCGAGATTTGTCGATAAGCATTCATTGCAATGCCCGCCGCCCGTTGCGCTCGCTTTGCCGAAGAAAATTCTTGTTTCTCTACTCTGCAAAGAGAGGAGCAATATGTAAAATGATTAGGCTTGCAATATGTAAAATGATTAGGCTTGCAATATGTAAAATTATTAGGTTTGCAATATGTAAAATGATTAGCGTTGCAATATGTAAAATTATTAGGCTTGCAGTATGTAAAATGATTAGGTTTGCAATATGAAAATGATTAGGCTTGCAATATGTAAAATTATTAGGCTTGCAATATGTAAAATTATTAGGCTTGCAATATGTAAAATTATTAGGCTTGCAATATGTAAAATTATTAGGTTTGCAATATGAAAATGATTAGGCTTGCAATATGTAACATTATTAGGCTTGCAATATGTAAAATTATTAGGCTTGCAATATGTAAAATTATTAGGTTTGCAATATGAAAATGATTAGGCTTGCAATATGTAAAATGATTAGGCTTGCAATATGTAAAATGATTAGGCTTGCAATATGTAAAATGATTAGGCTTGCAATATGTAAAATTATTAGGTTTGCAATATGTAAAATGATTAGCGTTGCAATATGTAAAATTATTAGGCTTGCAATATGTAAAATTATTAGGTTTGCAATATGAAAATGATTAGGCTTGCAATATGTAAAATTATTAGGCTTGCAATATGTAAAATTATAAGGCTTGCAATATATAAAATGATTAGGCTTGCAATATGTAAAATGATTAGGTTTGCAATATGAAAATGATTAGGCTTGCAATATGTAAAATTATTAGGCTTGCAATATGTAAAATTATTAGGCTTACAATATATAAAATGATTAGATTTGCAATATGTAAAATGATTAGATTTGCAATATGTAAAATGATTGGGTGTGCAATTTGGAAAATGGTTGGGTAAATATCTTTCGTGTATATATTTTTTTTCGGAATTTACATATAATTCGAAGAAACAAATGTAAGAGTTATCATCATCGTTTTCTTTTTCCTTTCCGTCGAATGAAAATCCGATAATGGATGACAAACAAAAACAAGAAAACAAATAAGAGAAGAGTGTTTTTCTATCTCCATTTTTTCTATATCTATAATTTTTTCTATATCTATATTATTTTTCTATCTATTACATCTATCTATCAATCTATTTTTTTTTTTTTTCTGTATCTCCATTTATATTTGAATTTGGATCTTTCAGTATTCATTGTTGCTTCTTGATGTAGATTAACCCAAGGTCTATAAAAGTACTTGCTTGAACACTGGATCCTCTAATCTACTTACCAGTGTCTGCCATTCAGCCCATCTGCTTCCTCCACCCCCTTCCCCAGTGCATACCTTGTGGAGGATGTACGTCCTGTGGGCGTGGGCGGCGTCACCGAAGAACTCCTTGGCGCGCTTCCAGAACTTCTCCCCGCGAGGGTGTACAGGGCCCAGTTCCACGAGGACCCGGCCATGAAGGTCCACCAGGCCAGGTGATGTACCAAGGGCAGATTCTTGTTAATCACCATGTCCAGGATGCATGGGATGCACGATATTATGAATAGGAGGATCATGTACGTCAGCGTCTCCGTCAGGCGCCTCATTTCGGACATGCGCAGAGCCGAGTGGATGGTGAGGTTCTCCTGCACCCGCTGGTCGTGGCGCCGCAGCTGGAAGAGTGTGACGCCTGTGACGACGACCATCGTCACACCCGTCACGACCCAGGTGACTAAGGACACCAACAAGC
>NC_061850.1:28601237-28603737 GCF_019202785.1 Penaeus chinensis | reverse complement strand
TATTTTTCTCCTTTTTCGCAGGTTATTCGTCTACCTATTCGTTCTTTATTTGGAGAATTGACGAGGCGTGAGGTTAGAGGTGTAAAAGGGGTATTTTAAGGGAGAAATGCGGTGTTTTAATTGGTGTTGAGTGGGAGAGGGAATTCGAGGATTTGAATTTTTAGCGTGTGTTTCTTCCTCCTGTTTAATTAGTTTATGGGGTTTCTCTCGGTCTAAGGTGTTGGATGTGTGTCGAGGCTTTGTTGTTTTCGAGTTATGTTGCATGGCTTTGAGATGTGTGACGATTTCTTTGTTATTGTAGGGTATAATATAGTTATATTTTTTTCCTCTTTTGCGTCTTGGGAATAACATGGCGACATCATGACAAAAGTTTGGGTTGATATCAACTTAATTATAGGATGCACTACAACGCATTGTAATTAGCATTTTAAATATCTGTGAGTGTTGCATTGTCTAGGAAATGTTATGTTCATTAACCTGTTACTTCCGGGTCACATGTTTAGCCGTCGTGACAAATCACTTGATCTACCAGGTATAGCTATGTGCGCGGTGATGCGCTAGAGGACTTTGAGTCCCAGTGGCAAGATGGTTGCCAGAAATCGTTGGAGTCTATGACGCCGAGAGACTTCTAATATCATCACTGATGGATTTATAGGCTTAACCAATATATGGAAAATTTTCCGTCTATGACAATCAGGACTACAGTAAAAAAAAAAAAAAAGAAAAAAAAAAAAAAAAAAAAAAGAAATGCATGGAGTAGTTACCTTGACAAAAACGAGGACATTATTAATCTATGGCAAAAGTTGTGCAAATTGAAAATTAAGAAGATAAAGAACAGAAAAGAGAGAAGATTGACCAGTCTTTTTCTAAGTCCCCTCATGTTTACCTTTTAACCATAGTACTCATTACTGCAATCTGTTAAGTAGGTCATGTATTACTTCGTGCTTCAGAAAACCACTGTATTGTAATTATCAGCATCTTCTGTGGTGAGAAGTGTTTCGTTTAAGTTTTGTGTCAATTCCGGGTCACTTTTAAAGCCAAATAGCTGATATACAGAAAAAATGGACATTAGTATCTATCATAGCTTGATATTTGAGCTCATCAAGTGCCCCAAATGTTGAAAAAAGGTGATTAGAAACCTAGGATTTCAGACCAAAGACGGAAGCGAAGAAAAGTTTAGTGTTTTGCTCTTTAAGGTATGTGTTTTATCCTAAGGGTCCAGAAATATATAGATCATATATTATTAAAGTCACAGGAATATATTTACACAGGTCTAGGGGGCAGAGCCCCAGGGATAGGCATGTATATTACCATGGGGTCTAGGGGGCAGAGTTCCTTGTCTAGGCGCTTATATTACCACGGGAATCTAGGGGTTAGAGCCCCCTGTCAAGGCACTTATAATACCATTGGTGTCCAGGGGGCTGGCTAGAGAACATATAGATTGTATTGTTTAAATGGGTTAAGGTTTAGTTGGTTTATTGGTTAGGATGCATTGTATGATTACAACAGATCTGGATTATGTGAAATCCCGTAAATTTTTACCAAACATTGGGTTTGAATCCTGTAGAGTTTTTTGAACATTGGCATGTTGGTCCATAGGCTTTCAAAGACGGCTGGGATGTCTGTAGAATTTCATTAGCCAATTTCAAGTGTTTTTTTTATGCTGGTTACATGCATTTCTGTACTCTATTCTTCTTATTTCAGCCTGTTTTACCCCATAATTACACTGATTTACTTTATGCTCTCCCCAGCTGTCAGGACTTATCAAATCACATCAAGATTGTTGGCTGGTGAATGCGATGGAAATAATCATCTAATTTGTTCTCACCACAGGAACAAATCTGATGATATAGATATTGTCAGGGAAGACCCAATTGTCATAGTAAAAAAAATTAACCCAGTATTTATCTGGTTTTGCTGCTTTGGTCATTCGGGAATGAAATGTATCGGGAAAATTGCTGTTAGAGTAATATGAGATACCTTTATTTGTTAACCTAATATTTTACATGTTTTAATTAGATCTAGTGAATGAATTAGTATGATCATTCTCAAACTTAATACTGTAATTCCCTGATTGGTCTTACTGCAATTCCATGGCCACTACTCCATCAGAAACCGTGTGTGTGTGTGTGTGTGTGTGTGTGTGTGTGTGTGTGTGTGTGTGTGTGTGTGTGTGTGTGTGTGTGTGTGTGTGTGTGTGTGTGTGTGTTGTATATATGTGTGTGTGTGTGTGTGTGTGTGTGTGTGTGTGTGTGTGTGTGTGTGTGTGTGTGTGTGTATTATATATATATATATATATATATGTGTGTGTGTGTGTGTGTGTGTGTGTGTGTGTCTGTATTATATATATGTGTGTGTGTGTGTGTGTGTGTATGTATGTATGTATATATGTATGTATGTATATATGTATGTATGTATATATATATATGTATATATATATGTATATATACACATATATATACATATAATATATATACATATAATATATATACATATAACA
>NC_061850.1:28588737-28598737 GCF_019202785.1 Penaeus chinensis | reverse complement strand
TGTATCTTTGATATTGGCATTTGACACACCTGTTGTTTATTTTCCATGATTTGTCACATATGAAGAGTTTTTTCATTTTGTCATTTCTGCAATCTACCCCACACTTTCCACAATCAATGGTATTTAGTATTATCCCATGCTCTTTGTAATGAATTAATTCCTCAGTTTTGTCAGGAAATTTTTTTGAAGAATACACTAAAGCCACTGTCGTAGTCTTGACACCGGGTAGTCATACTTGAAACCCTCTGGCTGTCATTGTGACTATCCTTAGTTTATGTGCACATAGTAGGAAATTAAATAATTGTGAATAAAAAGTAAACACAGGCCGTAACTGACGAAACTCTAATTATGTAACACATCTTTGGTTTATATAAGAAAAAATAATTAGATAGATACGTATGAGATGTACAAGAAAAGCTAAAATAATAGTGGAATACATGATTTGTCGTGAAGTTATGTGATGTAGATGTGCCGTGGCTGAGCA
Organism: Penaeus chinensis; assembly: GCF_019202785.1. Taxonomy (NCBI): domain Eukaryota; kingdom Metazoa; phylum Arthropoda; class Malacostraca; order Decapoda; family Penaeidae; genus Penaeus; species Penaeus chinensis. Next base: position 28,598,253 of record NC_061850.1, on the reverse strand, counting down.
GTAGATGTGAACTGTGCGCAAGAACTTCTTAAGGGGACCGTCCCTGAGAAAATGCCGATTTTCACTTTTTTGTTGAAAAATAAAAAATGGTCTTACAGATTTTAATGAAATTTGGTAGGATGAAAAAGTACTTTATTACACATCTTTATACTGAATTTTATTTTATTTGACCGAAGGGAATTTTAGGTGCAACGAAAATAAATTTTTTAAAGTTAGGTTAACTCTAGCCTTCTCACGTCCAAGAGTTATCACTTAATTTTTTATATTACTTTTGCTGAGAAAACCTCTAGGTCATATAAACCAAATGTATTCCAGTTTGGAAATTCATTAATTCGTTTCAAAATTATCGCATGTTACATGACTGCAAAAAAAGAGAGAGAGAGAGAGAGAATAAAGGTTAAAAATTTGTTTTAAAAAAATTAATAAAAAAAACAAAATAATCCGTAGTTCTATGCGCATACCGACGTTCTGTTTTGGGGAAAAAGCATTTTGAGATAAACTGTAAAGTGTGAGAAGTCAGGAGTCCTCAATAGCTCATATTACCCTCCACCTTGGTTGTCCCATTTTCTTTTTACCCGACCGAAAATGGGAGGTAGGGAAGATAAGGGGGTGTGGGGTAAGTATAAATATGCTCTCACGTAATCACCCATAAGCAAACAGGGTGTATAATGGGAGGAAGGGAGAGTAAGAAGAAAGCTAATACTAAAACATGGATACTGCTACTCAGGGTTCTTAGTCTCCTTTCAACTGAGATGAGGAAAAATCCTCAACTCAGTTGAAATATCCCTTCAGAGAGTATCATGGGCTACCACTCCTTGTCGCCAAGGAAGGCACACTCATACAGTTGGGCGCACACTCATACACTCGCGCGCGCGCACTTATACACTCACTCGCACACTCATATACTCGTACGCACACTCATACACTCGCGTGTACACTCATACACTCGCGTGCACACTCATACACTCGGGTGCACACTCATACACTCGTGTGCACACTCATACACTCGCACGTACACTCGTACACTCGGGTGCACACTCATACACTTGGACGCACACTTTAACAATCGAGCGCACACTCTAACAATTGCGTGCGGACTCTAACACTCATGTATGCACTCATGCACTCAAGCGCACTCTCATGCACTAGTGTGCACACTCATATACTCTCGCGCGCACTCATATACTTGCGCACACTCATACACCTATGCGCACACTCATACACTCCGCACACACACTTATTCACTCGCTTGCATGATACTCTTAATACTCTTACCCTCCTGTGATCCATTTCAATAGGTAATGTCAAAATACAACTTGAGGTTGGTGTGGCACTAAGGCATAAGTACATAGAGGTGAAATTCACTGATCACCAAGTTACATGTAGACTTCGTTCTGTCAAAGCCGAGTGGACTTAGCCCCAGTGTGGCATTCACTGCAATACATTTTTGTTGTTTAACTGGAATCGGTTAGCTTCTGCAGATTTGTTTTCAAATCAATGAATGTAATTTTTCATTGCCTACAACACTGTGATCTTTTTTCTCCCAGTCAGTGAGATAATATAGTTAATTACCATCTTGATACAACATAAGAAATGACAGATATAGGCTTTGGAAAATGGCATATATATATATATAAATATATATATATATAATTATATATATATATATATATATATATATATATATAACAAATATAGACCTTGGAATACAGCATACAGGAGAGAGAGAAAAAAAAACAGTAAAAGAGATGCAAAGGGAATGCAAGAAGAGTCACCATTAAGTAAGCCTATTCCCCACATTTTGAAATATGTGCAGGCTGCAGGGCAAGTAGATCCGATGGGTTAATTGTATCACTTAATTGACTTTACCCATATAAAGGTTTAAAAAAAATGTCCTTTTCAGCAGGGGGAGGATTCAATTTCGGCCAGGTTCAGCAGCAACAGGCAGCACCAGCAGCAGCAGGAGCAGTGGCACCCCAAGCCAACAAGAGCCTTTTTGGCACTCCACCTGCCGGCACTCAGCGCCTTGGGTTTAATTTTGGCACTCTGGGTGGCACTCCCAGTACCTCAGCAGGTAATTCGTAATGTAAACTAATTCATAATGTAAACTGAGAGAGAGAGGTTTTCCTGTTGTTGGATCATTGTATTTAGGGTACTTTCAAATTTTACATTACAGTATTGATGATGATATTGGGATAATTATTTAGCTTATGATGAGTTCTCTAAAGTATGGTAGTTACTTAGAATCTGGTGAAGTATATTTTTTTATCTGAAGCTGTGGTTTCACTACTTTGAATTGAGTCCAGTCCCTTGGTCACTGTCAGATGCCCTGCTCTGGGTATTGGTTACATTCCCCCAGCCTAGCCCACATCAATACAAGCTTCAAAATGTAATAAGCAGCATGAAGCACAATAGGTTATACCATTTTTTTCCAAATTCTTTACTTAGTTGAGAAAGAAATACAAGATGAAACCCAGAAAAAATTCAAGCATTTACAGTAATTCATGGTGGACATTCTGCCTATGTGTATTGTTTACTCTACAAACACATGCATATCTATTTGATATCTATTATAGGTTACAAAGGCTCATAGACCTTCCCATGTAAATTCAAGATGGAACTTTGATTTATTTTTTATTTGGTGATAAATTGTGGGAAAGTCCAGTAATCTCAGTCTTACTAAAGTTTACTTGCCAAGGGTTTGTTTGCCTTTGTTGAAGCTGGAAGTGAAGGAAAATTGGCAGCCCTGGACGTAGCTTAGATTTTGAAACTTAAAAGCAACTGTAAGCTTCCCTTTCCTTTTTGTTGATTCTTTGTTATACCCCAAAAATATAGATCTTGATACAGACTGCATCAAGTGTGGCTCCTAGTGTTCCCTAGAGATTAGAACTCCATCTGGCTGCAAAGACACTCATCCCATACCTGAATCAGATTCCAGATTTCAGCAAATCTAGTGTTACCATAGCTTTAGTGTAGTGTAAAGTGTTATATCTTTTCACAAAGGAGTCCTAGCTCCATGTAATAATAGGAAGGTATAAGAACTCAAATGGCTTGAATTATAACTCATTTGGAAGCAATTCCAGAATCGTTAATATAACTTTTTTATGGAAAGTGATCACAGTAAAAAAACTAAAAACCATTTGTAACAAATACCATATGGAAAGCTTAAAAACTAGCAACTAGAATTCCTATAGTATTTATAAGTGGCTTAGTAAATGCACAGTAGCAGTAATTTGGGTAGCTATTCACAGCAAGGTGAATAATGGTGCAGTAACAAGCTTCATTAGAAAGGGTCGCAGCTCAACAGGGAGAGGTGGAAGTCTTAAGAAATGGTGCACCTTAGCATGGGCGTGAACCCTTTCAAGATTTACTCACCAGGACTGCAAAGTTCAAAGTTGTCTATTTTATCAGTTTACATCATTCAATAGCTCTTATCAAAAACTTCCCTATTTTTTTTTTATGTAGAAATGATATTGAAGTTCCCATTTGGTTACTATTGAGATTACAAATTTCTTATCCATGGTGACAGGTGCATTAACTAGGGTGGTCACTGGTTTGTTATCATCCACCTGTCTAATAGAAAGAGGGATCCTACCTCTCCTTTCTCCTCTCTATACACCACCATTACTGTTGACTTACATCTCTCTCTCTCTCTCTCATTTTTTTTCACCCTCTTCCAATCCTCTCTCTTTATACTTGTATGTGTGTTTGTCAGAAAGTAGATATGCATTTGTGTGTGTGTGTGTGTGTGTGTGCGTGTGTCTAGCAAAAGCAAGAGAGTGTGAGGTATGGGCAGAAGGCAGAGGAGCTGGTGGGAGAGCAGGTGCCAGGAGCAGATCCCACAGTGACCAACCTCTTGTCTTTTTAACCATGTGGCAACATGTGTAGACAAATTTGTGGTACAGAGATTTTTTTCTTAATTGCATAACAAGGCAAGGATCATATACATTTGGAATTCATTAGTATCATCTACCCAGTTGTAAAAGTCTTACTTACTAAGATAATAAACAGTAATATGATAGACGTTCTCAGTGACCAGAGTTGGTTGCATTCCCTTTTGAGGGTTAAGGACGTGTGACTGAGGGGTAAAAAAGAAGAGAAAGAGAGAGAGGAAGTGTGTTTCCAAGAAAGAATGATTTAGAAAAATAAGAGATTAAAAATAAGGAAGGCAGGATAAAAATAAGATTAATCATAAGAGTTCAGAGATATTGAAAGTGCCCTTTGATCTTGGCCATGCGCAGCTGCCACAACAAGCACAGCCTCCAGCTTCAGCTTCAGCTCAACAGCCACCCCAGCTACCTCGACCACTACCTTTGGGGGCTTCAACTTCAGCAGTACACCAGCTGGTCAGTGAATGAATCAAGGGGGGAGAAGAGCCTGAACTTCACCACCAATTGCTCCTTGTTAGAAGCTAGTGAAATTGGGTCTTAGAGATGTAAGGGGTGGAAGTTTAGAAGAAGGAAAAAAAAAGAATGGATGCAGGTTCAGAGGACATGTATTGATTCTGTTTGGTTTGTTTGATTTATTCCCACTCATTTGTCTTTGCTTATCACTAAGATATTAATAAAATACAGATTTATTCTGCATCAGCAGTATATTGTTGCTTTGAGTTTATGGTAGTGTCACAGGAAATTTTGTCATGAGGTGCACAAAGTGTAGAAAAAGTAGATTTTTAGTAAACTAGAAAAGAATTAGAATATACACAGTATACATGTAGAGTAAAGTATCTCAAGCTCTAAACTATTTCAGTATCCATGATTGGCTTCCTTGTGGTTGCCCTAAAAAGCTCACAGCTTCAATGGAAAATCACAGTTAGGGAAAGCTGTTTCCCTTTTACTCTAAATCCATAAATCTCCATCTTTTATGTACAAAGCTCACAAGACTTTTTCATCCTCACAGCCACCAGTGCGAGTGGCTTTTCATTAGGTGGTGCAACACCGAGTACAGTGGCCGCAGGCTTCAGTCTCGGGGGAACCGGCCTGGCCCCCACACCTACCTCAAGCGCAGCAGGCACCGCCTCTGGCTTCTCCTTCACTGGCCTTGGAGGAGCCACAGCAACCTCAGCTGTTCCTGCAACAGATTTTTCAGCTGGATTAGGGGGTGCACAAACCCTGCAAACATCACAGGCACCCAAGCTTGGAGGCGGCTTTGGGTTCACAAGTAAGTTTGTGTTTGCGTCCTCCAAAAGGATGGGTGTTAGTATGGTGAGATGAAAATTATGCAGACTGAGATCAAGAAATAAATCATGACTAAGGACACGTCTGTCATCTTTCATTCTTCCTGGATCCAGATAACTAGGCCTCTGTATCCCTTTTGGCAAAACCCTCTTTCATCGGTTCAAAAGTTGTCACAGATTTACTAAAATATGAGTGATCTTCCGGTAAATTTTATTGTTAATTCTTTAAAATATTTTTTTGATTTTGGGGGTACATCATTGAATTCCACATACCACACCAACATTAGAAACTAATTTTTTTCCCTTTCTCATCACAGGTTTACAGACCGCAACCACCACCACAAGTTCCACTGGCCTTGGGGGTATCAACATAGGACTTGGAGGGGCACAACCTCCATCAGCCAGTGCAGGTAAAAGTTATGCATAGAAAATGTAAGGCTATAATCCCACATTTGAGGGGCTGTATCTCTTGGCCTGCTGAACAAGAGCTTGTTGCATATCCTTGCCAACCGTCATTTAGCCTCGTCTCCTTATGGCCAGAATAGATGCACACCATCAATAATGGGTTTATAGACCCATTATTGGGTTATGAAGTAGCATTGCTTGACAGTAATCTTTTGTGTTTGATAGAAAATATATTTTTATTTTTTAAAATTCATTTTATATTTCATTTAGATTTCTATGTTTATATATTTTTTTTTATATCCTCATATTTACTAAGCAATTTAACTTGTCCTTCAGGTAACAACAATGTAGGAGCAAAACCAGATGGCAAGTCTGCAAAGGAGCAGCTTTTAACAAATGACTTGTTTGGGACCATTGCACTCTTCGAGTAAGTTGAGCTCTATGAATTTTTGTTCCAGAATTTCCAATCATTACATGTTATATGCATACTAATTTTGTTGTAGTAGAGGCAGATTTGCACATGAAAGGCTAGTGGTAGTTAAATTCAACATGCTTGAATAACATTGTTGTATGCCAAATACTTAGCATGTCATATATCAAATGATTATCAGTTACCAGCCTATCAGCCTGCCATCAGTCATCACAAACCTGTCAAATACATCACCTTGATAGAAGAAAAAATGTGAATGTATCCTGGACAGACTTTTCAGTTTTCATTAATTATTATTCAGTTTATCTCCATTCGTCCTTCGATTTTTCACCTTACTGCACCCACCTAGACTCATTCCGTCCCCCATGCTGCCCTCCTTCCAGATCTCGCCGCGATGCCGAGAACTCGGCTTCAGAGGAGAACATCCGACAGACAGCTGCACCCTTCCATAAGGTGGCCAAGAAAGCAACGGAGATCCAGCAGCTGCTTGCCGAGCTGGCTAGCGAGTACCAGCAGCTGCATACCAGTGCTGTTAATCTCAAGGCAGATGTAATGAAGGTGGGTTGTGGGGTTTTGAGAGGTTTTGTTGATGTGAAGGGCACTCTCTAGCTTTCTTACGACCAAAATCAGTCTGTTTGGACTATTTGAGTTCTGTGTGTCTTTTAACAGCTTTTGCGGAGAAGAGGCTCTCCCATGATTGGCAACCCCTTTTCAGAAATTTTTTCAGGGTAATTGCCCCATATATATATATAAATATATATATATATATATATATATATATATATATATATATATATATATATATATATGTATATATATATGTATATATATATGTTTATATATATATATATATATATATATATATGTATATATATATATGTATATATATATATGTGTATATATATATATATATATATATATATATATATATATATATTTTTTTTTTTTTTTTTTTTTTTTCATGTCTTTGAAAAATATTTTTTTTTTTTTTTCATGTCTTTGAAAAATATTTTTTTTATATATCATTCTCTAGTTTATATGTCGCAAATTATAAAATGTGAGCATTTTTGGATAGTTTTGATATATAAGATAAGATGTCAGTTCCACTATTATTTTAGATTTTTTTTTTTTTTTTTTTTTTTTTTTTTTTTTTTTTTTTTTTTTTTTTTTTTTTTTTTTTTTGGTCCCATTATTTTGATAAACCTCATCAAATAAAAGATTTTAAAAAATGTAGGATATGTATATGAAATATATTCCCCAATTCAGTATGATTTTTTAAAAAATTTGTGATATGATACTGATATGATTTATTGGATATCGACATGCGTGTATAGATAGACTCATGTAAATAATTATTTATAAATACACACACACACACACACACACAGACACACACTTTTTTTTCCCCCCTAGAATCATATTGTTGTGGTTGTTACTGTTGTTGTTGTTGTTGTTGTTTTTTCTTCGTGTGTACATGAATATCCAATACCTAGACTGGCCCATTCCCCACAGGAAGCAGAGCAGGTCGAGATGGCCCGTCGGACCAAGGAGACCCCAATGGCCCTCCAGGGGGAAAACAAAGCCCCCGAGATGTACTTCATCAACCTCGTCCGGCACTTCGAGTCCGAGATGATGTACTGCCGGACCAAGATCGAGGAGGTGTCGGTGTGCATGCAGGCGGCCAACAACCCCAATGAAACGCCGGACGGTAAGGAGACTTGTCACGTGGTGTCGATTGTTGTTGTTTTTGTTATTGGGGGTAGTTGTTCACTGTATATTTGTATTCTTTGTAGCTGTAATGTGCTGTTTTTTTTTTTTTGTGTTTTAGTTTTTTTTTAATTAGCAGTAATATATATTTATATCTAAATTTATACATATGTGGATATATGTATATGTGTGTGTGAATTTGTATTTTATTTATGTTTATGCTCTTATACTCATGAATATAAATCCCCATGAAAGACATATCGGAGGTGCTGCAGCGCGAGCATGACACACTAAAGGAGTTGGCCAGCAAAGTGTATGCCAAGCACGCGCACCTTGTCGAGCTAGGTCACCGCCTCAACACCTCCACCAAGCCCAACGACCAGGGCTTCTTTAGACCCCATTCCAAGGAGGATGCCAAGATCCCCGCTTCAGCTGTGGTGCGGCCAGTGCTAGGGGGTTAGTTGAAATTTTGTTAGAGTTGTTGTTCTTTTGCTCTATTATTAGTAGTATTGTTGTTGTTGTTGGTGTTAGTGTTGTTATTATAATTATCATCATCATTGTCTTATCATTGTTGTTCTTTTTTCTGCTGTTTTTGATATCAGTGTTATTGGACTGTCTTATTGATCGAGCCAGTCTGTCCAACCAATATCCCCCAACCTGCTGCATATCAATCTGCCCATTCAATCCAATTGTTTATCCAATCTAATGCAATTGCTACAGGCAGCAGCGGTCTCCAGGCATTCCAAGAACAGCAGGAGCGAGCCAAAGCTGTAACACTAGGTGCTGCCCCCCCTACCATGCCCCTCGCACAAACCACCACACCTTCAATGTTTGGGTGAGACACATTTTTTTTTTTTATTTGTTGTTTAAGTTATGTTATGTTATTGTTTTTTTTATTGTTATTTTTTTAATGAATATTTTCAATGTGATTAACCTGTATCGGCGGGGCCACGTCTATAGCCGTCATAACAAACTGACTGAACATGCCAGGTAAAGCTAAAGGTGTAGCAGTGCACTAGAGCTTGCCAAGTGGAAAGTCCTGTTACATGTAGCATACTCCCGGGCCAAAAGGTATGACAGTTGCCAGAAGTTTCCGGAGTCAGTGACACCGAGAGATTTCAGATACCATCATTAACCCATCACCGGCGGGTAACAGAAATCCCCGAGCGTGCTAAACTCTGGTGAATTCTGGCAACGGCCAGACACTGAGCACGGGAGTCTGCTACATCAAGCACTCTGGCACGTTGCCATGCGTACAGGCATACCCTGCAGACCAAGCAGTTTGTTATGACGCCAGTATACGTGTCCTGTCTGAAACGGGTTAAAAGTAGCAATAGTAGTAGTAGTTGATCATATATTTATTCATATGTTGATTATACTTTCAGTATCTGTAGGATTTGTTATAATTTTATCTTTACCTTTCAGTGTTGCATGAAATCAGGTGGTGGTGTCTGTTTTTTTTTTTTTTTTTTTTTTTTTTCTTCTTTTTCTTTTTCTTCCTTTCTTCTGTTTTTTCCACTCAAATAGAATTATGAAATATTGAAAGCTGAGATCCTTCTTGCATTCCACTTTAAGTGGTTTATTCATTATTTGGAGAACTTCATATTAACCAGCTTTATTAACCCAATGGCGACGGGTCACGGCTATCGCCGTCATAACAATACGCACGATGTGCGGCGTGCGGCTGTCCGCAGCGGCGCCGCGCCAAAATGCCCCGAGGCAATGATTCGACTTGATGGACCGATATCACGCGCTCGGAGTCGGCGCGCTGCCGCCGTTCGCCAGAGCATAGAGTTTT
>NC_061850.1:28561237-28571237 GCF_019202785.1 Penaeus chinensis | reverse complement strand
TAAAAATTTGTCAGTGGTAAGTGTAAGCTTGACAGAGAACTTGTAAGCTGTGAAATTTTTTATGTCTATACGGTCTTTTTTTCCCATTATTACTGATTATATAAATAAAGTATTTATAAAAGGATAAAAAAAACTATTCAATTCACCTTTCCTTTAATAACTATAAAAGTATTTATAGGGTATGAAAGTGTCTAAATCAATACCGACCAAGGTCTAGTACCAAATTCCTAAATATGCCGCTACCTCGACCCTATGCTCGCTTGGATTTTATTCGCTGAAATGGCACCTCAGAATTGCGGATTACAAAGTACAAGTCTAAATTCTTGCCGAGGGGACAGATCCAGACAGGAGCTGATCACCCTTAGAGGCAATACCTGCCTAACAATAAAATGAAATAATGGTAGGGGGAAAAAAGATTTTAAAAAAGAATAAAAGAAAAAAAAATCAACTTAATTCACTACTAATACTGCCGTCACAATGACAATCAAAGGGAGGACTAGACAAAAATAAATAAAATATACAGGCATCCACTCAATGGACATATGCCACAATGGATAAATTACAAGACAGATACAAATTAGAATGTAAAACAATAGTGTTTATTTCAACAGTGCTAAAACATTTCTCTTTAGGTATTAATCTACTTTTTTTTTTTTTTTCATTTTGAATTCTTGGGCTGGAAGTGATTTTTAAATTTTTAATAATTTTCCTACAAACCTTCATGAAGTAATGATACTTGGTGACTTGCATGAAAGATTTATACAAGCAGCCTAAAACCACATATTATAAACACTTAGTCCTCTGCACAATCAACAACTCTTTTATTAAAAACATATCCTTATCATATTCATTCACTAAGGACAAACAAAATACCAAATAATCATATTTTCAATCTAAGTCTTAATCATATATTATCGTTTTTTTACTGAGCATTAAAATGTAAAATAGTTTTGATATAACAAAGAGATACAAAATGCTCTCTCTATTTTCCCTACTAAAAACAACTAAAAAAACTAAGAGATAAATATATGAAATTGAACAACAATCTTTAAAACTCCGATGTGCTCAGCACATCCAGTCGTCATCAAGCAAAGTTGTGGCCAGTACAACGCTCGTCTTGTGAATACCAACTTTTGCATCAACAGTTGCATAATATTATATTATTACCTGATTAAAAAAAAAATCTTGATTATTTTTGTTTTGGTTTATTTAAAGAACCTGATGGCCTAGTTAGCAAATGCACTTCAAACTTGGTTCTTCATGTGCTTTACAATTTTTCCAAAAAAAGACTGGTGACAGTGATAAAGCACTTTCCTTTTCCTTTATAACACATACCACACACATAAATTGCCTCTTTTATTATAAGTTTTAAGTATCAACAACAATATCAGGCACTTGACGAGTTTTTAAAATAGTCTACAAGTCTGGAAGATGTACATTGTATTTCCAGGAACACCTGTGTTTGGATGGAGGCCATTGGTTATTATTATAGGCATGTGGGAAATATTGTTCGCTCATTCATTTTCATTATTGGTCAGATGGTTCTGTTCCGAAGTATCTGTCGCCAAAGTTTCCAATGCCGGGCACTATGTAGAACTTCTCGTTAACACATGGATCCACTGCCGTTGTTACAATGCGTACTTTAGGGAATGCATATGCTATGTTATGAACACCTGGTGAAAAAAAAAAAAAATTAATGTTAATAATTTTCAATATTTACTGCATCACAAATACATCAAATGGCAAAACAATGTGGCACAAAGCACTTCAACAAAGCTCAAAAGAGCTCACCTTGCTCAGTCATGAGGAGGGAGCAGAGGGAGATATGGTCCTCCGGCACTTCATGGTCGAGCAGGACCCGGATGGCCATGATCGCAGCAGCACCCGTGGCCACCGTGGCGTCCATCAGGAAGATGTGGTAGTCCTTGATGTCCTTTGGCAGTCTCAAGTAGTATAGCTAGAGCAGTGATGGAGACGTAATTAATAATAATGTCATAAAGGCACTAAAAATAATAAAACTGACGTAAACGTGATACAACAAATCAAATCTTAAAATTAACAACTTTCCAAACTAAGTCCCTCACTCTTACAGAGCCACACCTTGCAGCACACACATTGGAAATTGATAATTTTGTCACAATGTTATTTACAAAAATATCAATAACACAAAAGTAAAGAATGAGAGAAAAAAAAAAAAAACACACACCTCAGGCTCCCCTGTATCAAGGTTGGTCTGAATGAGGATCTTGCCAATGCGTACATCCTTGAGAACCTCACAGAGTGCATTCTCCATGGTCTCTCCCGCTCGCAGGATGGACACACCACAGATCTTCTCGGTTGCAATGCGCTTCCCTTCATATGGGATACCCTGGGGCGTCTCTACGGTCACGTCCTGCTTAAAGAGGTACAAGGATACTTAGGTCTCAAGGCTTGGGGACAGAAAATGTTCCCTGTGATGGAAATGACAATGAAAGCTGGTCTAGTTTTATCCATCTCTGATCAAGATATAAGGGAATTTTGTAACTTGTGTACTAGACTGAATTCTCTCTTTACTCTGAACCACAAACAAGTAGCTGCATGCATAAACAAAAAGAGAGAAAAAAGTAGACAAAGCTTAGTTAAGGTCCTCACCGTGAACGGCAACAGCGCTAGGGCATGTTCAATCACCAGTCGTATTAGTCTTTTGGAGTAGAAGATAAACTCGTCGCGGGGTGTGTCCTTGTTGCGGATGAATGTGTGTAGTCCGCGGATCTGGGGTGTGGAGGGCAGCAGGTGGAGGGAACTGGGTCTCACAATACCGAAGTTGGCGTGCGCTAATTTCTCTCGGAGTTTAAAACCTCTCTGTGGATTGGGGAATGGTAGAAAACGTGTTCTTATTCATTTCCCTCATGAAAACTTTATATTCTTTAATGGTAATACCCGAGTGAGACTTCATTGTTCTGTTATTTTCTTCTTCCTCTACTTTTTAATTTATCTAAGGATTTTTTTTTTTTTTTTATACACTACTATTACATCTTTTCTCTAAATAAATTACTTGACTGTCTTACACTTCTTTTCCATAATCTATATTAGCATAATCAATTTCATGTGTGATATTGATACTAGAAGGCTTATTGTTTACTACACAATGCTACCATTTCATTAATACTACAGATATTTTCCAAATTCATGATCTATGAAAAATCTTGCCCCACCTTCAAACTCTGACCTACATAGATGGATTTATATCAGTGAGGTATTGTTAGAAAGGAAAATTATTGCTGAAAAAGGAAACTCTGGCCACTGACCTGTTGCAACTGCGTCATGACATTCTGAGCAATAAGATTGATGGCCACCTCATTATCCCCACCTCTTGGAACAATGATGTCAGCGTGGACCTGTTGCCAATCGAAAGAGAAACATTATCTCTCGTGTACTCACTTTTCACACAAAATGTTGATCAAATCCACTTGTACTTTACTATTAGATTTTCTTTAATCTAAATTTATTGCTCCACTTTTTTCACTTCTCTTTTTCTTTCCTCTTTTACTTTGCTTTTGCTTCTTTGATTTCATGTTTTTCCTCACTTCAAGAGCAAAGTGGACAACATTTCAAGAGTAACTCAAACATAAAACTGCTGCTATTATCCTTCTAAAAAGCTGGTTCAATTACTTGTCAGTAATTCTCTATTTACAAGAGACAAAGATAAATAAAGTTCAACATGAAAATTGTTGAAATAAGTAGGGATGAGAATGAAAAACTTTACATGCCGCATTCTGTACTGAAGCTTTCTAAACCATCTGAGCTAAATGCTGATGAAACCAATATATTCATATTACCAAAACCAAAATTACCCCCCTGGCATTCTGACCTTTTTAATCCGAAATGTCTTTCACCAAACTCTCCAGGAGACATCTCTTACCATAGATGGGGCTATGTAATAGTCAAAGGCTGGCTTGACAAACTTGAAGTACTGCTTGAGCACTCCATCTAGCTCTCTCCCTCTCTCCGCAATGTCCCTCCGCAGTCTCCGCACCAGCCGCTCGTCCGAGTCAGTATCTACGAACACCTTCATGTCTAACAACTGTGGAGGAGGAAATGTTCTTAATGTTCTTACTCTACTGTAAGTAATGCTTCATGCTTAACAACTATTAGGGAGCAAATGATCTTTGTGTTCCTTACGTACTAAACACTACAAACAGCTTCAGGTTTTACAGCTGGGAGAGAATGAATGTTGCTAATGTTCTTACACTAAAAAAAGTCATATCTAATAATTGTAGAGTTCAAGATGCCCTTTATTATTTACAACTTATGCAATGTGTGGAACCAAGCATAAAGGACATCATTAACATTCTCAACTTATGGAAAATATGAAACTAAATGTAAAGGCTGTCATAAAACTTCCTAACTTGAGGGAAACATGGGACAAAAAAACACAACATGAAAGCCTGAGGTGTGAGAGGTAAAACTGCCTGCAAACACTTTTTTTTTTTTTTTGTAACAGTTATAGCACTTAAGAACTGAACTTTCGGCATTTTGGAAGTGAAATATCAATCAAAACATACCTTTATCACATCATGAGAATAGAATGCTAAAATTCCTTCAAATATGATGACATTGGCACCATACATGGTTTTCTGAAAACAAAAGAAAGAAATTATATGAATTTTAAATAATTATTGCTCATATTTATGCAATTATATTTATTACTATTATCATTTATCTCTTGTCTATTATCACTATTAGCTATCTAACAGTATTACAGCTATTATTATCATTATCATCATTATCATTACCAGTATCAGTATCATTACAATATCATATTATACATTTTATTATTATCATCTTCATTATTATTAGTGGTTATCATTATTACCATCATTATCAATAAAATAATAATAACAATAACAATGATATTAACAATTACAATAACAATAGTTTATTTAGTTTATCTTTTATTTACTTAAAAGTAGCCCCTCCGCCCCACTTACCGTTTTGGTCTCCCGGCGATGGGTGACAAAGTTGTATATGGGGACCTCCACCTTCTTGCCCTCCTTGAGCCTCGAGAGCGTCTTGACCACAAGCTCGAAGTCGAAAGCGTCAGGGTGGTCGAAGTTGTATTCATTCCGAGCCGCATCCTCGTGCTGCTTCTCAGTCAGCACCTGCGGAGAGGGTGGAGGGGAGGGGGAGGTTGTGCCACCCAGTCAGTGATGAGGAAAAATTGAAAGAGAGGAAGGCAGTAACACTAAAAAGTAAACCTAATTAGAACTGCATTTTTTTTTTCTTTCTTTTTTTTGAGTAATGGTATACAACTCATTACCTCAAAACCAGAAAAATCTACTCATATATATACAATAATAAACTATATGACTACAATACTAAATAATATGTATGTATACATATAGCTGAATCTCTCAATATTTAAAATCATACACTAAAAAATAAACACTAAAAAATCCTATTACAAAAAAGAACTGAAAAAGAGAAAGGAAAAGGCAATTTTCTTTTATATTTATATATTTATATATATATATATATATATATATATATATATATATATATATATATATATATATATATATATGAGGTGAGTGTCTGCTCCTTCCTGCCAATGTTGCTCATATCTTGGGTGAAAGTGTGTGTTTGGAGAACTGCCCCATGAAGCCCTCATTTCTCCCAATGATGAACACAGATTAAGACAGAATGGTTTCATTATTCATGACAATGGCAACCATTCTCTCCCCAATGCTTCACCATTTAGAAGGGTGTAGTATGAATATAATTCTACTGCTGACTAACTTCCCTTGTAACTTTGATTAAAACAGTTACAGTTACAAGATGATTTTGAAAAACTATTATGCAGGAAAAATGTTTTTACATTATACCAAATGACTGCTCCTGAGTAAATGCAATATACCAGCATATATAAAGAACTGGTGTACATAAAATGTACTTCTTTACCTTTAAGAAATCAATGTTCCATTCTATGACCCATTTCAGTGAAGAAGCTAAAAATTTCAGTCTGGCTGTACAGGGACTTTATATATAATGGTTTATTATCTAAAACTATTTTACTACATCCACTGGGGTTTCAATCATTCAAAGGATGGTTTTGGGCAATGGAAACTACTGCATGGTGTGTGAAGACCTGTACTGTCTCCTGCAAACTCTTATTCACAAATTTTATGATTACAGAAAAACCATAGGAATTCCAGGTTCCTTCTTCTTAGTCCTGAGTACATACCAGTTACTGTATTAGTAATATGTATACTTTTTAATGCCAAGAATTACTGGATGGAATCATAACAGAAAAACTAAAAGAGCTGCTAGTGAGGCATGTGCAAATATTTATGTGCTGTTGTGCATGCAAGTTATAGGCTTTGTGAATTGGCATGAGTGTTCAAGTCAAGTTAACAAGAGTATTAGTCTTACTGAGACAAAAAAAAAAAAAAAAAAAAAAAAAACTTTCTTTACATTATCAAAAAGCTAAGAGAAAATAAACTTAGAAAGTGGAAAAGAGCATAATGCATATTTGTTCAGAGTGTCCACAGGAACAGACAGATGCAATGGACGTTCCAAATGTGGGAGGAGGTGCGACACTATATACATCATCATGGAGGGGGCAAGAGAGCAGAGAAGTGTCCAATCACCCACCTTATAGAAAGAGTCAAGGGAGAGGAGTGTGACCCATGGTACATCCAGTTCTTCGATAATTTTCTTGGCAACGGTGGTCTTTCCCGAGGCACTCCCACCACACACACCTCAAAGAAAATGCAACGTTTTTTGTTTTTGTTTCTCGTCTTTTTTGTAATTTTGAGGAGCAGAGCTTCTCTGTCTACAAGGGTTTTTGTTCATTACATTTATTTTTCCATTAATCGTTTTTCTAACATTGAAAAATATCTACCAACACAAAGACACAGACACAGATGCACGCACACACCCACGTACACACACACACACACACACACACACACACACACACACACACACACACACACACACACACACACACACACACACGTACACACACACACGTACACACACGTACACACACACACGTACACACACGTACACACACACACGTACACACACACACACGTACACACACACACACACACACACACACACACACACACACACATACACACACACACACACACCACACACCACACACGCACACACGCACACACGCACACACGCACTCACGCACACACGCACTCACGCACACACGCACTCACGCACACACACATATACACTACACACACACTAGATACAAACCATAAAAGAATAAAGAGGAAATATCCCTTCCTATGCTGCAAAATGTGATTATAAACCATGCAAAGTTGTGGAAGTCACAGGAAGACAAGCAAAGAGAGAAAATGCGCCTATCACACTAACAAATTGTTCCCATGACATAATATCCGACCTCCATTCTCGGCTGATAACATTATTTCCCTTGCAACTGGCACATCTCCAATGCCAGTATGAAACACAGAAAATAATACTAAGACTGTGTCAGAGTTACAAAGTATTTACCAAGGAAACTGGGATTCATTCAAAAGAGAACTAAATGACCTTTTTACCACTGAGTGACATGACATCAAATCATGATGAAAAATCACACGCAAAAGGAGATGCCTTATCACATCATAAGTCCTGATCACTAGTATGAGATCATGTATGGCCACAAGCCAGACAATTGCCTGTCCTCGCATGACTGAAAATATTTCCCCTCTTTATTGTGATAAGTAACTACAGCCAAATGAAAGTGACATAATCTTGCGAACAAAAAGCCAGCAACAGTTCATGGTCTAGTAAGGCAGAACAAACCTGTCTGCATTGTATTTTTCTCTATTTCTATACTCACTTTGCATTATTGCAGACTGATAACCTTGTGCCATCAATATTCATATTTTGTACAACAAAAGAAAAACAAAATTGTCTGTCATTTTCCAGTGGTATGAACAGACTAGTGCTTGGAGCCATGTCTCAACTGTATTCAAAAAGCCTGAATCCCAGGAAACCAAAAGAGGGCATGGTGTTAGAGGTAGAGCAACATTGAAGAATTGGCAAAAAAAAAAAAAAAAATGTGCTAATTTAATAGGCTCTACATCATGCGGTTACAAAAAAGGCTTTTCATCCTTATTTGCAGTCCATTTTTTTGTCTAATCGTCTGCTTTCTTGAACTCTCTCTATTTCTCATGCTCTTTTGTTTGTATCTTGCTCTCTCTTTCCTGTTGTTCCTTGTCTTCTCTCAACTGTCTTTTATTATCTATTTTCTATTTTTTCCCACCTATTCTCCCTTTCTCTATTTATTTTTCTTGACTTGCCTACCTATCTAACTTTCTCTCTCCCTCTCCCTTTCTCTTTGGCAGACACTTCCTCTTCTGTCTCTCTCCATATATATCCCTCTCTCTTTTGTCCCTTCAATTTTTGAGAACTTTGGCAAACACTAATACAGTTCACACTATAATAACAGGAACTACACACACAAAATCCATCACTGTCTTCATATAGCATATCTAACACCGGCTTCCTATTGCAAAAAAAACAAGTAACCCCAAAATATAACAAAATATGTGAACACACAATACCCCATACAGAGTATTTTGAACAGAATTCACTGTACTGATAATAGAATTGGGCTACTTGGGTAGAATGCATTACCATAGGAAGAGTAATTCGCAAAACGTTCTCTGAACATTTCCTCCCATCCCCCATAAAAAAAAAAAAAAACATTACCATCTATAGCCAAAACCCAAAGGTGGTGAAGATTCTACATGTGCAACATTTACTTTAAAATATAAGCATAATGAGAAAGACGAATCACCACAAAAAAGACAATGACCCATGGATGAAGGAACACATCCATCATAAATAAAAATGGATCTGCCAAATGACAAGTCTCCAGGTTTCCCTTTTACTCAAGATTTTCTGGGCCAGTTTTACTCCTTGCACACTTAAAATAATCTAATGAATTAAATCTAATATTTCCTTTGCATCCCTGAAAGAGAGAAAGAGAGAAAGAGAGAGAGAGAGAAAGAGAGAAAGAGAGAAAGAAAGAGAGAAAGAGAGAAAGAGAGAAAGAGAGAAAGAGAGAAAGAGAGAAAGAGATAAAGAGAGAAAGAGAGAAAGAGAGAAAGAGAGAAAGAGACAGACCTTTCACTAACAATTTCTCAAACCATAAAAAACACACCTCAAACATTTTTCAAAAATCTACAACGGTTAAACCAGCAGCTTAAACAAAATAAACAGTACGCAATCCACAGAAATGCATCTTCAGCACCTTCATTCTCTTACCTATAACAAACGGTTCAACCAGTTGTCCCTGGCAGTCGTACCATGGCGGTCGTCCGGCAGTGTAAATTGTGCGTCTTCTACCCCTCAGGATGGGTTCTCCGCTGCGGGAAGTTTGTGACTGTGACGTTGTGCGTTGGCGTCGACTGCGTGGGGATCTTAGAGTGTCTGTGGCAAGGGCAGAGAAATGATAAAATTTCATGTGATATAATGCATGGAATAAAATCATAACAGTCAGAGTATGATTGAAGAAGTGTTATATTTTAAAAATATATCATAAGGTTACAAACCTGAAGGCATATAAATTTGCATACAATGATATTCACAGGCATGATCAAACATGCATAAAAGGTATCCATCTGTATAATATCTGAATACACTAACAGAATATAATAACCAACTTTAATACTGACTGCTACATAACAAAACACAACCACCTAATCTGTTACACAATACACACAAAAACATCTTGAAATCAATGCTATTTTCTGTATCTAATAGCACTTTTAACTAACTCAGCAACAGATACCTCTTAACATCCTCTTAGAAGAACCTAAATTACCCTCAAATTGAACAATTCCCCTTTTCATGCTTATCAGGACCTTGTAACAGGAACAGGGATCCAGCTCTAATTTGCACTAATTAAGACAACTCTGCTAAGCCTTACAATAAGTCAATAATCTAATAAAGCTTCTGGAATCACACAAAAAAAGAGAAAAATACT
>NC_061850.1:28553737-28556237 GCF_019202785.1 Penaeus chinensis | reverse complement strand
GTCGCCAGGCATGGCACATACGTATATGCCATGCCCACTGTGAGTTTACTTTATTAATTGTTTTCACACATAAATGGCTACACTTGTACTAAGTCACCAATGAGCCAATTACGAGTACTGCCTGTGTCACCCATTTACCCTTTTGCTTGATTTATGTTATTTCATTTTGCTGTTACTAATGTTTATAACATTATAGTAATTATAATGTCTATAATAAAAATAACAACATCAATATTCACAACATTAATAAAAAAAACACCAATTCAAGGAAAGGTGAAATGAAGTAAGGTCACAAGGTCTACTAATCGACTCCTCTGTGGCTAAGCACTAGCAGAGCCATCTATGTGCAGAGACATTTCACTAATAAATAAAAAAATGAGCAGAGTATTTTCCCGGCAGCACTGGGTTAATATTGCTGGCGGTCATCTAAACTAAATGTCCCAAGTATTGTTTTTGCCAGTGAATGTACTTTTGCCCATGTGTTAGCTTATTCATTACCATCATACAAATACAGAGCAGTTCTTTGGAGTATTTTATGTCTGAAAGAAATGATACAGAAAAAGAGTGTCTCAAGTCTATATACTGTGAAAGCTATGGCTGCCATATGCTAAAAACATTCTCAAATCTCTCATTTCAAAGACAGTGTCACTTAATAAGTAAGATTCACCAAAATGACACACCAATATAATAAAAATAATAGACTACATAATATTGAGAATGAAACGTTATAATTCTTTTTATTTCCAATGACAAAGGTTCAACATACTAGCATTACCAGACACACTATACAAAAATCTGAAATTACTATCAGCTCAACACAATAGTTACCAAAAACATTTTATTAGATTCTTTACCAAGGTGCAAAAATATCTAAGATGAACTGGCATTTACAGAAAACAAGTAACAAAATGAATGACAGAAGGAAGAACAAGTTGAGAGAATTTAGGTCATGTAAAACAATAAATAAATAAATGTTTCCAACAGTATGGCAAAAAAGTAGAAAATAAAAATGTTACTAAAATGATAAAGATACAAATAAAAATATAACTAATAAAGATATAATAATAGTAGTAATAATAACAATAATAATAATAATATGATTATTATTATCATTATTATTATTATTATTATTATTATTATTATTATTATTATTATTATTATTATTATTATTATTATTATTATTATTATTATTATTATTATTATTAACAGAATGAAGTGTAAAATCAATTAATCAAATAAAACCAGAGATCTCATATTACTGGTGTACATAGTTTTCCAAACCATTACAGAATATGCTTTTAAATTAATCTTAAAAAAGCTAGCAGTTAGCAACACAAAACCTCATGTTCTTCACTTTACTTCAAAAAAAGTAATAGAATAAACTAGTAAGCCTAAACCAAAGATAAAACAAAAACACCAGAAGAAAAAACAACAAACAGAGAGAAAAGGATTATAAAATAGAGGCAAAACAAACATAAAAAGGAATATAGAAAGAGAACAACATATATAATTGAGAAAATTGAAGAGAAAATACAAATACCAGAGGCAATAAAACACTTACAAACAAAAAAAAATTAAATACCACGAGTCAGCTGACTGCAACAACAACTGCAACTGAGCAGAATTTGCAACACGGATCAATCATGCAATATTTCCGTGCAATTGCAACATTTCACCATTTAAGAGCCAGTATCTTGCATTAGGGACGTTGCGCTGTGATTCCCGGTTATAAATACGTTAAATATGACATCGCACAGAGTGGAAATATGGAAAAAAATGTAAATCGATAATAAAAATCGGAACTTTTAGCACTTTCAAGCTGGTTTGTTTTCGTTTTTTTTTTCTCTCCCTCTCTCTCTTTCTCTTTACTTCTCTCCCTTTTGTCTTGCGCTTCCTCCGTCTCCTGTTAGGACACACACGAGGACGCCGCCTCCCGTCTCTCCCTCAGCCAGGATGCTGCATCTCCTCCGTCTCTCTCTCTCTCTCTCTCTCTCTCTCTCTTTATCTCTGCTTGCACTTTCTCCCTCCCTTCCCTTCCCTTCCCCACATTTCCCTCCTCATTTTCCAGGCCAGGGAGCTCGCCCTCGCGTCCTTCTCGCCCTCCCAGCCACGTCCCGGCGCTCCTAGTCTCTCCCCCCGCCCCCAGGACCGAGACCGACCTGTCAGAGCTGGCTGAACTCGGAGGATCTTGCTTGAATCTGCCGGACATCACCTCCTCCAGGACTTCCTTCTGCTGCACCTGCGTCCGTCGGGGCTGCCGGCCGCGCGAGATCCGAATCTTCCGACCTTTATGGCGCTCTTATAGGGGGTTGGGGGAGGTTGTAGAGGTGTGCGTTCTCGAGATTTGGAATTGTTCTAGTGGTTGTGATGGGTGGAAACTGGATTTTAGGGTGTTTTGGGACGATTTTAGGCGTAATTAGGGTGTCGCGTGCGGTTTGCTACTAAACGCTGCGTTGCTATGGAAACTGGCGTAAACAACTGCAGACGACGCGTCAGCTGA
>NC_061850.1:28521237-28533737 GCF_019202785.1 Penaeus chinensis | reverse complement strand
TCCCTCTGTTTTTTTGTGTTGTGTTTTGTTCCTTCCTCTTTTTGCTCTGTTTCTCCGCTTGGCCTCTTCTGCCCCTTCTCTTCTCCCCTCCATCCTTTCTTCCTCTCTGTTCTCTTTGGTTCACTCCCCCTCTTTTTTTGCGTTGTTTGTTTCTTTCACTTTCCTTTCGCATTTTCATGTTCTCCTCCCCTCTGCCTTCCTTCATCTTTGACCTCCTGCTTGCTCTCCCTCTCCTCTCTCGTCTTTTTCCTTCCCCCCCCCCCCCCCCTCTTACTACTTTTTTTACTCTTTTTCCCCCTTCAACTTCCGCTTTGGCCCTTCACCTTCCCCCTTCTCCTCCTTTTTTTGCTGATCAATCTCCTTTTTTTCCGTTCTGTCCCTTCTCTTTTCGGGCTGAACCATCTGTTTCCCCTTCCCTTCCATTTCGTATCATCTATACCTCTCTCGCCCACCCCCCTCGCTCTCCCTATTCTTCTTATCCTCTTTCCCCTTCCTCCTCCCTCTCCTCGGTCCTCGCTCTCTCGTACCCCCCATTCGCTCTTCCACCGTGCCGCGCTTTCCACCCTTCACCCCCACACGCCCCAGGTCTCTGCCCCTTCCTTTCCGCCTTCAGCACATTCATCACTCCTTCCTCCCTACTCCTTCCTTTCTCTCTTCCTTCCTTCCTCCCTCCTACTTCCTTCCTATTAATTATTCTCCCCTATCTATCCTCCCCCTCTCGTTTGCCCCCCGTCCTCTCCCTTCTCTTCCTCCCCACCCAATCTTCCTCGTTCCTCATCCTCACTCTCAATTCCGTTCCAATTGCACCTTGTCCACCTCCCCATTTTCCCGTGAATTCCCCCTTCCCCTGCCTCTTTCACCTTACCATTTCTCCCACTCCTCCCCCTTCCGCTCCTTCACCTTGCTCTTCTCCGTCCCCTCAAATCCCCACCTCCTACTCACCCCCCTCCCCGCCCCCACATCACACATCACCGAACCCCCCCCTCAACCCTACTCACCCTCCCCTAGCACCCATCCCCACCCCCCGTCAGCCCCCTCCCTCCCCCCTCAACCCCCACGCCTCTCTGGGCCTACGCCCGCCACACCCGTGAAACCTAACACTCGCCACCGCCTCCCAATCTGTACCCGCTACCCCCCACAGCCGAAGCAACGCTTAAAATGATATAGTACGCTCGGAGCGCCGTTATAAGGCGCTCGCCTCCAAATGGCTAAAATCAGCCAAACACCTCTCGGATTGAACACAATCATCCTTTTGTGCGCTCCCCCCCTCTCGCCAACACTCTATCCTAATGTTTTGTATTTCTCACTCTCACTCTCCAACAATATCTCTCTTTTATCTCAACCTACTACTCCCCATCTCTCTCATCTAGTCATTCTTGTGTCCTCTTTATAATCAATCCTCTCTATCCACTCTCTCACCCCATCACTTTCTCTCGCACTCTTACTCACCCTCTCCACACCCCACCAAAACCACATCTCTCCTCCTCATCCTCTCCCCATCTCGTCCACACTCCACCCCCCCCCCCGCCCCTCTCACCTCCTCTCTCTCATCACACTCCATCCTCTCTATCTCTCCTCAATCTCTCTCTCCTCCTCTCTCCCCTCACGCAACTACCTCACCCTCTCTCTCCTTCTCTCTCTCCCACCTCTCACTCGCACACATCCACACCATCTCCATCTCTCTTCCTCTCTACACTCTCACTAAACAACACTCACCCTCCGCTCCCTCCACAACACAGTCTTCCTACTCTCACTCCATCCCCTCTCCTCTCCCTCCCTCTCTCCGACTCTCCCTGTCTCCTCTCTCTCACTCTATCTCTCTCCTCTCCTCTCCTCTCTCTCTCACACCTCACCGACTCATCACCTAATCTCTCCACTCTCTCCCCCCCCTCTCTCCTCGTTCTTCCTCTCTCCACTCTCTCATCTCCTCTCTCTCATCCTCCTCTCATCTCCTCTCTTTCTCCCCCTCTCCTCTCTCTCCCTCACTTCCTCTTCACTCTCTCACCCTCCTCTCTTCACTCTCTCCTCTCACTCATCATCCCACCCTCTCTCTCTCTCTCTCGACTCTCATCACTCTCTCTCTCTCTCTCTCTCTCTCACTCTTCACTCTCTTACTCTCCTCTCCTCTCTCTCTCTCTCTCGTCTCCTCCTCTCTCTCCCCCTCTCTCTCCTCTAACCCCTCGTCTCTCCCCTCTCCCTCCACACCTCTCTTCTCATCTCTCTCCTCCTCTACTTCTCTCTCGTCTCCATCTCTCTCTCTCTCTCCTCTCCTCTCTCTCCTCTCTGTATTCTCTCTCTCTCCCTCTCTCTCTCTCTCTTCTCACATCATCTCCTCCTCTCCTTCTCTCTCTCTCTTCCCCGTCTCTCTCCCTCCCACACGCTCTCTCTTCCTCCTCTCTCACTCTCTCTCCCCTCTCTCCCTCTTCTCACTCTCTCTCCTCTCCTCTCTCTCCTCACGCCTCCTCTCCTCCTCCGACCTCGCCTCTCTCTCTCTCATCTTCTCATCTCTCACCTCGTCTCGTCTCCCTCCTGTCCTCTCCATCCCTCATGTCCCTCCTCTCTCACCTCTCTCGTCTCTCGCCATCTCGACCTCCTCCTCTCTCATCTCTCTCGTCTCTTCCTCTCCCCCTTTTCCTTTCCCCCTTTCCTCCTCCCTTTCTTTTTTAATACCCCTTTTTTTTTTTTCCCCCCAATTTTCCTTAGTTTGCATTATTCCCCCCAACATTGCAATGAGAATCCCTGTTTACTTCAATTTAAATTACTCTGATAAATTCTTAAAACTTGGCAGATAATTAGGGCCCCCGAAAATTTTTTTTAGTATCGTCACAGAAAATGAATCTATTTCTGTTTGAATAACTTAAGATATATTTGATAAAGGGTTGATGAATGTTTTATAAAAGGGGCCCCCTCCTTCTGTTCGTGTCCTCTTACATCTTATCCTCTTCCCCTTGTTTTTTTTAATTTTAAATTTTTTATTTTCTTTTATGTTCTTTTTCCCCCTTTTTTTTTCCCCCTATTCATTTCAAATTAAATCTTTCTCTCTTTTCTTTCCCTTTCTCTTTTTTTTTTTATTTTTTAAATTTTTTCCTTTTTCTCTCCTTCTTCTTTCCTTTTTTTTTCTCTTTTCCTTTTCCTTCCTTCTTTTCCCTTCTTTTTTTCCCTTTTTTTCCCTTTCCCTTTTCCTTTATCTTTTTCTTATTTTTTCCTTTTTTTATTCCCCCTCTCTTCCTTCCCCTTTTAATTTTTTTTCTTTATTCCCCTACCCCTAAAAATTTTTTTCTCCTTTCTCTCTCCCTTTATTCTCTCTCTCCTTTTTTTTTTATTTCCCCTTTCTCTTTCTCTTCCCTCTCTCATCCCCCTCTCACCCCCCTCCCCCTCTCCCTTTCCCCCCTCCCTCCCTCCCTACCCCTCCCCTCTCTCCGTCCCTCCTTTCCCTCCCTCCCCTCCCTCTCTCTCTCTCCCCTCTCCCTCTCTCCTTCTCCCTCCCCCCTCCCTCCCCCCTCCCTCCCCCCCCTCCTCCTCCCTCCCTCTCTACCCCCCCCCATCCTCCCTCCCATACCCTCCCTCCTCCTCCCCTTTCCCCCTCCCTAACCCTCCCCCCCCCTCCCCCCTCTCCTCTATCTCATCCCCCCCTCCCCTCCCCCCCAGCATTAACTCCACCCC
Organism: Penaeus chinensis; assembly: GCF_019202785.1. NCBI lineage: Eukaryota > Metazoa > Arthropoda > Malacostraca > Decapoda > Penaeidae > Penaeus > Penaeus chinensis. The sequence continues at coordinate 28,530,074 of NC_061850.1, read as the reverse complement.
CCCCTTACCTTTACCCTTCCCCCTTTTTCTCCCCCCCCGGGTTCCCTTTAAGGAAAAAGGGAAATAAAAAACCGGGTTCGGAGGAGGGGGTCCCAAAAAGGGGAAAAAGGATTTGCGGTTTCGGGGGATTTAGGCCGGTCAATGCCCCAAGGTAGTTTTTGGGTAAGAGAAAGGGGGGAGGGGGAGGGGGGGGGGAAAAGGGGGGGAGGAAGGGTGTGGAGGGAGGGGAGGGAGGGTAGGGAGGGAGTAGGAGGGAGGGGATAAAAAGAAGGAGGAGAGAGGGGGAAGAGAGGGGGAAAAAAAGGGGGAGGGGAGAGAGAAAAGAGAAAAGGAAAGAGGGAAAAAAAGAGAGAAAAAGAAAAAGGAAAAGAGAAAGAGAAAGAGAAAGAGAAAGAGAACGAGAACGAGAACGAGAACGAGAACGAGAACGAGAACGAGAACGAGAACGAGAACGAGAACGAGAAAGAGAAGAGAAAGAGAAAGAGAAAGAGAAAGAGAAAGAGAGAGAGAGAGAGGAAGCCAAAAAAAGAAAGGAAGAGAAAGAGAAAAAAAGACAATAAAAGAGGGAGAGGAGAGTATAAAGCCACTCGCTCTCTTAATATCACTTTATATCCCTTAATATTACTTTATATCCCTCTACATCAACACCCCAAGTGTTATCAGTCCCTCAGCCTCATATGCCAATGTCATATGTCCAACCTTTCCGTAGGCCTACGTCAGTTACTACAAACCCTCTAACGCCTTACATACTCCCTATCTTTCGATCTCATCTAAGTACAATATCCATGCACTTTACATATAATATCCTTACCGTATTTACCGACGTATAACCGACGAATGAAAGACCGGAAGTTCAAATAAAAAACAAACCAGACCTCGCTAACGGATTTCCAGCCATTTTCTTCTTCGTCTGCGTCTCTGTCTCTTCCATTCCCTTTTTTTCTTGACGCTGGGTCTCTCTTCTTCCTTCGCCTTAGCCTTGGATTATAACGCAGAAAATAGATTGAATGAGAATGAATATCTCCATAAGCAATATATTTAAACGGTTTCGCTTATATCACCGTCAGAAATGTAAATGAGCGATCAACTCTTCAGACAAGATTCAACCTTAAGGACCAGCACACCTTTTTATAGGCGTGTTCGTCGACCGCCTGTTCCGCACTAACTGTTCAGAGACGAGTAAAAGTGAAGTGTAAAGGAAAAAAAAAAAAAAGTGTCTGGCCGAGAGATAGAGAGCTTTGGATTTTTCGATGACCAAGCGGCGAATCAGCAACTTCTCCTGTAAACCGCATCTCGACACGCTTTCGGAGAGAGAAAGAGGGAGGGAAGGAGGGGAAGAAGGAGGGAGAGAGGAAAGGAGAGGAAGAGAGGAAAGGAGAGGAAGAGAGACAGACAAAGAGAGAGAGAGAGAGAGATAAGGAGATAGAGATATAGAGATAGAGATAGAGAGAGAGAGAGAGAGAGGGAGAGAGAGAGAGAGAGAGAGAGAGAGATAGAGAGATAGAGAGAGAGAGAGATAGAGAGAGAGAGATAGAGAGAGAGATAGAGAGAGAGAGAGAGATAGAGATAGAGAGAGAGAGAGAGAGAGAGAGTGAGAGAGAGAGAGAGGAAGAGAGACGGACAAAGAAAGAGAGAGAGAGAGAGAGGAAGAGAGACAGACAAAGAAAGAGAGAGAGAGAGAGATACCGTCACACACACACATAAGAAAAACAAACATTTTCCAGAGAATACGACTGCAAATCCATCTCCCAACGTGTCAGTAAGATTTTTTTTTCTTTTTGTTATTGCCAATTAAGTTGTTTTCGCACTGTTAAGCTTGAACAAAATGTTCATTACCGTTCATTACTGTGTTCTTCCTCTTGTTCATTAAGCCCCTCCCCTTTTTTGGTTCATTGTGAGTGTGAACATTGAAGCATAAAAACCTTTGTTCAATATTTTATTTTATTTTTATTCATTTTTCTTACCTAAAGTTCCTGTGACTAATAGTTATGTTTAATTACTTCCATCAACCATATTCCGTAATTTGATTTTTATCGCATACGCAACACAACAAAGCAAATAAAATCATAAAACAAATAAACAAAAACATTTGTCGATCTTTATCAAACTAAACGAAATAAAAAAAAAAACGAAAATAGAATAAAAAGCCTCCATCAGGCTATAACTCATACAACACAAAAACAGTTTTGCAATCCTTTTCAAAAGCAGTTTGTTAAATAAAATTAGCGCATCTCAATATCAGCGTCTGTGTTTTAATGAGCAAGGAAGGACGCGGGAGAGGAGAGAGAGTGGAATCGCTTCCTTTGAAATTGCTTCCACGTCTCTGTCTCGGGTTATTGCTAAACATGTACAAATATGCGGAAACATACATACACACGTACGCCCATATACAAAAACATACGTATAGACACAGACCAACACACACGCATATACGCATACACATAAAAAAAACATGCAAAGACACACAATCGCACATATATACTCAAACACAAACGCATACATGTAGATACACACGTTCGCGTAAACAGACACGCACTAATACGAACGTGAACATAAGCACATACAAATATAGACGTAAATGTATGCACACACACATGCAAATACACACACAAACACACAAACACACACACACACACACCACACACACAAACAAACAAATACACACACGCACACACATACACAAACAAGCACACATACACAAACAAGCACACACACACACACACACACACACACACACATACACAAACAAACACACACACACACACACTCTCACTCACTTCCCTCACAAGAAAAACACACACATATATACCCTGTTTTCGCTCGCAAGACCCCAACCGTGCTTTCCTTGCGTCGTCGTTGTCAGGCCAGGCGCTTTGAACCGAGGCTGACACTCGCTGAACGTGAGCTGACGAAGCCGTCTTCTTCCCTTCCTTTGTCTGTTTTATTATCAATTTTTCCTTTGTGTGTTTTTTTTATAGTATTTTTCGTTGTTGTTGCGTTTGTTAATTCTCAGTTTTTTTCTTCATATTATTCATATTATTTTTCATATTATTCTTCATATTATTTTATTTTTATATATTCGTTATTATTTTAGATTATGATTATCGTAAGCCGCATTATCGTTGGTATTGTTATAGATCATATCTCCAATGATGTTTTATATTTGCATATCTCTTATTCACGTCGTTATTATATATTAGTGATTGCTACTATCATCTCTATATCATTCTGAATCTTGAATGTTCTCCTTAGCAAAGAAAATGTGAATCGTTTATTTGAGAAAATGTGAATAGCTTATTTTGCATATTGATGTAAAAACTTCTTGCAATTTGTATTCTTACAATCTATGTACTTCTTGAAGTCTACATACTTCTTGCAATCTGCAAACTACACACACACACACACCATGCACGAGCAGAGCCAAGCAAAGTTATTCAACTTATCCCAAAGTTAACGAAAACAGAGATCACTGTACAAAACTTTGCGCGCCTCCATCACAAAACAGGAAAAAAACGTGAACAAATATAAAATAAAAGTATTTTCCTTTCTTTTTCCATTGTGGTTTTGTATTAATTAGCGCTGCCCTCCCCGAAAATGTATTACATTATATCTATCATGTATATATATATATATATATATATATATATAAATATATATAATATATATATGTATATATATGTATATATTATACTTTTTTTCTCTTTTTATATATTAATTTTACACATATTTCGCCTTTGAGATATGCAGTAAGTTACCATTATTTTGTATACGGAAGATACGCAGACAAACAAATGGATGGATAGACAAACACACAGACACACAAACAGACACGGTTAGACAAACAACCAAAATGACAAATAATCAGCCAGACAAACAAACAAGCAAACAGCCAAACAAACAAACATAAACAAACAAGCAGTCAAACAAATAGCCAGCCAAACAAATCAACAAACAAACAGACAAACGAACAGACAGACACCAAGATCAGGCTGCTATACCACGTACATCTGGCAGCGGCGGAGGAGACATCGCTCAGCCGCTGATAAAAGATAAGAACCGCGGTGGGTTATCGTACCTGTCTCTCTCCCCCATTCCAGGGGGGGGGGGGGTTTGGTTTGCGAAGTTCTAGCTTCGCCCGGGCCTTCTAGATATGGCCCGGCCTGTGTCAGCTTTTTTACGGCTGTCTCATTGAGTTGTCTGACACTCGGTGCTTACCGTGGCGGCGGGATTGCCAGCAAGCGCTCCTGCCGCCATGGTGTAAGCATTTCGCATAGCCTCTTTACCAGCACGGCGGCTGTTGTGGGCGGTCCATGTCTCAGGAATTGTGTATGGTTACAATTTTCTAGGTAGTGGACTAGTGTGGCGTTCGGCTCGCCGCAGTGCTTGCAGCACCATTCATCGCGTTCGATTGTTGGGATAATCTGCCATGCACAGTGGTAACCTAGGCGCATTCTGTGAAGAATGACTTCGGTACCTCTGTTGCTTACTTCAGAGAGTGCCAGTGGTTCAGAGCCTGTGGCGTCTGAGTACCAGCTGGCCGAGGGGGAGGTTCTCGTTTCCTCTCTGTGGAGCTGCCGTAGGAAGGTACGACCGACCAAGGCACACTTCTCCATAAGTAATTTTAGGCTCGGTTTTATCGTCATGGGATTTGGGGGCATACCCCTGCCAGCGGCGGCTAGTCTGTCAGCAAGCTCGTTCCCTCTGATGCCGATGTGGCTTGGGACCCAATTGATGATAATTCTTCTACCCTGAGCAAGAATTCTCTGTGCCATTGTGAGAATCGTGGTCAGTAGGTAGATGTTGTCTGTGGGTGAGCTGTGCTGAAGACAGTCAATGGCTGCCCTGGAGTCTGTGTGTATGACCACGTGTCCTTCCCTTAGGGACGCGTGGCCTAGGGCTCCCATGATTGCAACTGCCTCTGCCTGTAGCGAGGAGGCGTTGTCTGTTACCCTCATGGATCGCGTGGCATCCCTAGCTGCAAAGCCGGCGCCTGCAGTGTGGCTCAAGGGATCGACCAATCCATCCGTGTAGTATGTTCTACTACCCGGAGGAGTGATGGCTGCAATGACCCTGTGGGCTTCTGCCTTTAGGCTAGGCATGGGGTATAGGCTCTTTTTCATTGACAGGTTCATTATGTTGAACTCTATCAGGCTCAGTGCCCACGGCGGGGCTTCGGCAAAGTCGGGGTGGGGGGAGTCCATGCCCTTAGCAAGAAGCTGTTCTTTGAGCTGATGGCGTATCAACACCCTGGCTGTATGAGACAGCCAGGAGTTGTTTGCAACGAGCTCGTTGTCTTGTTCGAGGCATCTGACTAATTTTTGTCTTAGGCTTGTGTTCCTGGGAGCCTGGATGACCTTTGACAGAAATTGCGTTACCGTTAGATCGATTCGTGAGTCCAGGGGGAGAAGGTTTGCCTCCATCAGGAGGTTGAGGACCTTCGTCCACCTCGGGGCACCCAGAATGATCCTGGCAGCTTCATTTTGGACTGTTTCTAATTTGTCTGTGTGCTTTTTCTTTGCAGCAATTAGAGCGACTGAGGCATAGTCCACAATGGGCCGGACAGCATGTACATAGAATGATCTTAGTACTTTGTGTCTGGCCCCTATGCGTCTCCCAGTCATTGCTCTCATGACAGACAGTCTTGCTTTGGTTCGGTCAACCAGGTACTGGACCTCCTTATGGAAGGAGAGGGTCCGGTCTATCCTTACCCCAAGGTATAGGTAGTCCTTGACCCATTCTAATTCCACTCCCTGGATTTTCAGTCTTGTGCCTCGAACTCTCTGTCTCAAAGCCATGGCTTTGGATTTGGCAGCAGAGATCTTTAGTCCCGTCCTACAACACTCCTCTGACACGAGGTCCAGACAACGCTGGGCTTTATTCTGGCTGCGTGGTCCAGTGGAGGTGATAGCGAGATCGTCTGCATACGAGATGATCTGGCACCCCACTGGGAGGTTTATGTTGAGGATACAGGACATTAAAGTGTTGAATAGGGCTGGACTGAGAACCCCACCCTGTGGCGTTCCATTTTCGAGCGGCATGTGCTGCGATAGGTGACCCTGGAATTTGACATTGGCAGTCCTGTTCCTGAAGTAGTCACCTATCCAAGCCAAGAGCTTTCCTCTGATTCCCTTCTGGATCAGGCTTTCCTGAATGGCAAGCGGACTTGCCAGTTCAAAAGCCTTCTCCAGGTCAAGGAATACCACCACAGCTGGGCCCTTGCTGATTGTGCTTAAGAGCGTGGCTAAGCTGTGTGCTGTGCCCATGCCCCTTGTGAACCCGTGCAGGTGTTCGTGCGGGGGTCCCGTTTTCCATTGAAGCCGGTTTAGTACCATCCTCTCAGCCGTCTTGGCCAGGCAGCTGAGCAGAGAGATGGGGCGGTACTTCCCCGGCTCCTTTGGTTTTGGGACGGGAACTATGGTAGCCCTCTTCCAACTCTGGGGTAGAGTGGAAGTTTCCCAGGACTTGTTGATGAGTTGCAAGAGTGCACGCTCACCTGCTAGTCCTAGGTGGGTGATAATGGGGTACGAGATCCCATCAGAGCCCGGGGCTGTGTTGGAACTGGTTTTATAGGCTTTCCTTAGTTCCCTCAGAGAAAAGATAACGTCTGAGTTATCGGGTTCGGCTGCCCTTTCTCTGATCTGAGCGTGTCTGTCTGGCTGTAGACGCTCTTGTCTTGCCCTCAGCTCGGCTGGCAGACTGTTGCTGCTCGTTCTCGCAGAGAACTCGTGCGCCAGTCTGTTAGCCTCTGCTTGGGGGTCGTGATGGGTGCTCCTCGGGGCTGAGCGGCTGGTAGCTCGCTTGACCCGTTGCCACAGCTCTGAAAGGGTGGTTTGGTGGTCGAAGGACTCACACCATTCCAGCCACTTTTCCTGCCTGACTCTGTTGGCAGTTTCCTTGGCATCCGTGACAGCTTCCCTTAGGAGGGATAGGTTGTCAGGGGTTCTTTGCCTTCGGAATAGTTTTCGGCACATGTTCACCCTGTGGTTGACCTCCCTGATCTCGTCATTGAAGTACCAGGCGTCTTTGTGACTTCTGGACCCAGGCCGAGTTTTGGGTATGGTCTGTGAGGCTGCTTCATTAATGGCGTTTAGCAGGCTGGCTTCGAGCACTTCCACATTTTCGCTTTGTGGGGGATTGTTGCATCTCAGACAGAGGGCCAAGGCGTTTTGAAACGCCTGCCAGTTGGCCTTGTCTGTTTTCCATCTTGGATTTGGTCTTAGGATTTCGGCTGGGCCAGCATCCATGAGGGTAGTTATAGTGCCGTAATGGTCACTTGTGACGGTCTCATCGACACACCAGCCAATCCTCCCCACCAGAGTCGCAGTGGCCAGGGTGAGGTCTAGGACCCCTCCTCTGACATGCGTTGGCTCTTGGGTGTTGAGGAGAGCGATCTCAGGGAATGTCTCTAGCACGTCGGCTATGTGATAGCCGGCCGCATCCGGTGCCCGGCAGGGAGCCAGGATGGGGTGGTGTGCATTGAAGTCTCCCCCTATGATCACTCGGTCGTGTGCAGCAGAAGCACAGACCTGGCTGATGTCTAAGCTTTTACAGCGTGGCCGGCTGTACACATTGTACAGTTTGAGGGGCCCCCCGGCCAGGTGAACCTCGACGGCAAGGGATTCAACATCATCTCCACAGTGCGATGCATCGGCTATTGCGGAGCAGGGGATTGTTGCTCTCACAAGGGTGATCAAGCCTCTCTTGCCAGGTGTTCGTGGCAGTGTGAAGGCATGGTACCCTGAGAAGCGAACAGTGTCCACTGTTAATGTCTCCTGGAGCATGACAATGTCAATGTTCCTTGATCGCACTACTGCTTGGAGAAAAGCGTTCTTTGCAGAGAAGCTATTGATGTTCCACTGTAGGATGCTTAGATGGTGTGTCATGATGTTACTCAGTGATAGTTACATCAGAGACATCGTCGGAGTCTGACAACTCCATTGCGAGGTCCTCGCTAGTTGAGGGCTCCTCGTCTGTTGTCAGGCTATCCTTGGGTCCACTGGGGGGTGGAGAGCCTTTGGTAGCTCTGACTTTGGTTGGTTCGGCTTTTCTCTCAGGCTTTTTCTTGGCTGGCCTTGCTGGCCTTGCCTGGGCAATATCAGCGTGATCTGGCTCTGGCTGCACAGATTCAGCCTGTTTTGGCTCTGCCTGTGAAGGCATGGCCTGGTTTGGAGTGGGGAGGGGAGTCTCGTCCTGGGGTGAGGGTGAGGCTGGTTTTTCTCTAGTCAGCTTTCTTCCCTTCAGAGCTGCGACAGTCTGGGTCATTGCCGTCATGGCGACCGAAACTGCCTTCTCGGCCTCCTCACTCGACCTCCCCAGGGCTGTTGCTACTGCTGTGACAACAGCAGTTAACAGGAGAGTCATATCGTCCTCGTCAAAGAGGAGATGATCATCTGTTGGGGAGGTTTTTGTGGTGCTCTTAGAAACTTTTTTCGTTAGTTTCTTTTTCTGCACCTTTGGCATTGTCGGAAACTCCTTTTTGTTGGAGACATCCGGTGTCGGCTGGGGGGGCGGCTTCCTTCCTCTTAGGAGGTCGGGGGGCCTTTTCGCTTTTGTTCCTTCCCCAGACATGGGTGCCCGGTGGGGCAGGAACAAAGTCTGATCGGTTTTGAGCAACCTCTTGTCGCCTGAGGGCCGCCTTTTTCCTGACAGAGCAAGTCAGGCTCCAGGCATGATGCTTCTTGGCACAGTTGGGACATTTGGCTGTTGTGTCCCTCTTTTCCTCTTTGTATGCCTTGAGGCATACCTCTGTGTTGTGTGCCTTGCTACAGACACCACATTTAGGCTTGGCTGTACAGTTAGCCTTGTGGTGACCGTATTTCTGGCACTTGAAACACCGA
>NC_061850.1:28486837-28489337 GCF_019202785.1 Penaeus chinensis | reverse complement strand
ACGTGGTATATTAAGTGTCGTTCAGTTGATAAAGTGTTCATTTAATTATGTATCATGTGGGCAGGGCCAAGTGAAGATTATTTCTATTAATTATATGAAATCTTGGATAAATGAAAGGTCATTTGACATATCTTGGAATGTTTTTTTTTTTTTTCCTGTCACTTTTTAATATTTGAGTGCTGATTCGTAAAGCCTTTGCTGTGCTTATGTGATTTTACGTAGACTGGAGATTATAAGTTCAGATGGCTAATGACTACACAACGAGAAAAATGTACTAGATATGGTTCATGAGTTTTTTCTTAGGTTTTTATTTACTTCCAGAGTTCAAGCTTATTTATAGTTTGCAGTGGATGTGTTATAAGTGAAAAGTGTCTCAAGATTCATTGATCAATTAATCACATGTAATTTTTACCACAAAGGTAATGTGTGGTAAAAATGGTGTAATATTGCCCACTTCTCCTATACTTATAGTGGCTGTATTTCATCCTGAGTTCCTTGATACTTCCTTGAATCTGTGATCAAAGGCATATAATTCTGAAATTCAACCTGTCGTGCTATAACATTGACGTCTGAGACTGTCTGGGCTGAAGCCTACAAATCTCCACCATATAAAATTGTGGCAGAATAGAGTCTAGTCTGCCTCTTTATTTGATATTAGATTTCTTGGGAAGTGTTCCAGTTTGGTGTGTGGAACTCCCATTGAGATTAGATTAATATATTTGATGGAATTAGTTGGTCTGTGGAAGAGTGCAAAGCAAGGAGGCCACATCAGTTTTTGCAATAGTTTTATTCCTGGCTGTAAGTTACCAAGTGAGTAATTCTTTACAGTACAGATGCACTCAACTCCCCTACTCCTCGTCACAAAATTTATTCAACGATCTAAGTTGCCGTGACTTGGCACTGCCCAAGGGGAGAGTTGATGGGGGGCTCTGCTCCCCAACACCCTCTGGGAAAGATTGTCTTCACCTCAATATACATGACAAGATAGAGTTGGAACTTAGAAGCACCAAGTGAGAGGCACTTTCTGCAATCTCTCTTCTATTTGTTTGCAGATTATTGCTTGTACTGATGACTTCAACTTTTTGTTCTATATGTAAATATCATCTTCCTAGCTTAGTGCATACATACTGTAAGGATTAACCACCTAATGTCATAGCAAGTAGATTTCTTCTGCACTTGATTTGTTTCTTTGGCTTAAAAAGAAAAAAAAAAAAAAAAAAAAAACTCCCTTTCCTTGCAGTTTTGCAGCAGGTAATACATTTTGAATATATATATATATATATATATATATATATATGTAAAGTATATATAAAATATATATTTATAAAAAATAGATATATGAAATATATGTAAAATATATATACATATATGAAATATATATATATATATATATATATATAAATAAAAATAAAATATATATATATAAAAAATGTGTGTGTATATATATAGAGAGAGAGAGAGAGAGAGAGAGAGAGAGAGAGAGAGAGAGAGAGAGAGAGAGAGAGAGAGAGAGAGAGAGAGAGAGAGAGAGAGAGAGAGAGAGAGAGAGATAAAGTATATATATATATATACATATATATATATATATAATATAAAATGTGTATGTATATATATATATAATATAATATATATATATATGTATATATATATATATATATATATATAAATATTATATATATATATATATATATATATATATAAAAAATGTGTGTATATATATATATATATATATATATATATATATAAAGTATATATATATATATATATATATATATATATATATATATATATATAAAGTATATATATAAATATATATATAAAGTATAAATATATATATATATATAAATATATATATATATAAAAAGTATATATATATATATATATATATATATAAAAAGTATATATATATATATATATATAAAAAGTATATATATATATATATAATGTATATAAATATAAAATATATACAACATATGTATAAAATATATATATATATATATATATATATATATATAATATATATATATATATATATATATATATATATATATGATATATATATATAAGTAGAATATATATAAAATATATATATATCTAATTTTTAATTTTTATTTTCTCACAGGAAAAAGTGGAATTTGATAAATCTAACTAATTCAGCTGCACCTATTTTTTTTGTTTTTTCTTCTTACCACTTTTAACCCCTTCCTGACGTGTCATGCCGTGAGGCGTCAAAACAAACTGTTCGATCTGTGGCTCAATCTGTGTACCACGGCGACACGGCAAAGCATTACGAGCCGGTGATTCGGCTTGATGTACCGAACTCCCGTGCTATAAGTTGGCTCGTTGCCATTGATCTCCAGAGTGTAGAGGTTTTTTCTTTTTTTTTTTTTTAGTTTTCTTCACCTGTCATCAAGGGGTTAATCTTGGAAGAATCAGTGGTTGAAGGGGAGGAAACCCCCCCCCACCTTCCCAACTCTCTCTCAGGGGCAGTTCCCTAGAC